>NC_057802.1:131024403-131084885 GCF_018294505.1 Triticum aestivum
GTGTGTATGAGATGTGTTGCCGTTGTAACTCCAGGGTCGGGTCCTTAGGTAGCTAGCTAACCTCCCGGCACCTGATCTCCCACTTCCCTGCATGTAGGGAAGGCCAGTACGCTGGCTGTTGTATATGTATCGGCATCTCATGAGTAATACAGCGGGCAACCAATTCCTCCATTCTTCTCTCGTACACTACTACTTGTGTGCAAGTTATAAGCTATAGTCCTTATGATATACTCGTATAAATGAGACACGTATTACCATTAAAAAATGAAAACACTAACGCCCACACGTGTGGGCGTTAGACAACTCACCCACACGCCTTCATCGTCGTCCAGCGCCCTTTGCACGAATCTCGGCATGAAAAGGCTGATTTTGTGTGCCACGTAGGACAACTCGTGTGTGTGGGTGTGAGGGAGTTCGCCCGCACGCCGGTTTCTCTCTGCGGTCAACGTTTCGCCAGTCGGGGCGTGCGATGAAACTGTTGTCGCGCCCGCACGCCGTGCACCACTTTTGTTCCCCATCTCGTACGACTGCCCATTCTCCCATTCTCCCACACCCAAGCTGTCATTTTCCATGTTTTGGAATGGTACATGGCAACTGCCCTATCTGTGAGCATGAGCAGATGGCAACTCTCTTTTTACCCCGAACATATTATTGTTGCCACGTCTGTTTTGTAGCGCTACATGGCAACTGTCTAGTGTTAGTAGGTGGCAACTCCTAAAGATACCACCATCGCCCACATGCCCGTCTCCTCTCCCACACACCAAAAGCTATCAGTTGCCATGTGTTTTGCAGGGTACATGGCAACGGCCCTATTTGTGAGCATGAGCAGATGGCAACTCTCTTTTTACCCTGAACATGTTATTGTTGCCACGTCTGTTTTGTAGCGCTACATGGCAACTGTCTAGTGTTAGTAGGTGGCAACTCCTAAAGATACCACCATCGCCCACATGCCCGTCTCCTCTCCCACACGCCAAAAGCTATCAGTTGCCATGTGTTTTGCAGGGTACATGGCAACGGCCCTAGCGCGCTTGTAAGCAGATGGCAACTCTCTTTTTACCGAAACATGTTTTTTGCCATGTTTTTAGTGCTACATGGCAACTGTCCAGTGTTAGTAGGTGACAACTCCTAAAGTTTTTCAAATCATGGTATCTGTAGTAGACCAGACCATACATGACAACAGCTGCAGTTGCCCAAAAATGGCATCCGACACTTTGACCTAAGATGGCAACTGCAGTTGAGCAACCATGGCAACTGTAGTTCAGCAACATGGCAACTACAGTTCAGCAACATGGCAACATGGCAACCGAAGAGGTCCGGACCATGGCAATCGCGGCAGGACGCGTGGTTACTGACACGCGGGGCGTGTAGCTCGCAGGCGGGGAGGGACGACGGCCGAGACGGGTCGTGCAGGCCGCGCGCTCACTCGCCCGGACGTGCTCGTGCGGGGGCGATCGCGCTGCACCGGACGTGCGGACCGTGGCTGCGCGCGCCCGTATGGTCGTCTCCGTGCCACACAGAGCGTGCGGCACAACCATCCGATACACCACACGTGTGGCAGTTATCGGCGTCCTTAATAAAAAGGGACACCTTGGATTACGTAGAGACATCCAACACCCGTCCGCTACTGCTGGTGCTATGCTAGCTGTTGAGTGTACGCATACATCAAGTCCAATCAACCAAAAATCAATCAACTCCGCGTAGATTGTCAAACTGAACAGTTGAACCGAACGCTTGTCACAGACCAGCCCGAAGGCACAACAGTCCAGAATTAGGCCGTCCACGAGTTCCCCGGTCCGCTAGCTTGCGTGCCAAACAGCCCGGTTCGCCGCCCAGAATGTTTCCCCCTCCGTTGCCTTTGGCGGAGGTTCCGTGCACGGCGGCCGTGCGCCCATGTGCCAGTAGACATCTGCACGGCTGAAACGCACGGTGCGTCGACATATACGGACTTGCGTGGTCATATTAGGTACGGACTGAAACCTCGCCCTGGACCTGATTTGCGCACCAAAATTTTCCCCTTTCTGGCACGATTAACTTGCTCCACTGGAAAACAGCATTCGTGATGCTAGGAAGCGAGTTTTGTTTCTTTTACCGATGAAAACCTACACGCCTGATAATGCCCTAGCACATATGCATACCGTATATGTATTGCACTCCTTATTATGGGAGCTTTTTTGTTTCTCTCTCTGCGTTTGGATGAAGGGGACGCCATTTTGTTGCTTATCACATTGGTCCCAGCATTGGATATATCTGCCACCGATATCTTAGAAAAATGACCATTTCAACAAAATATCCTACAAAAAGGTACTAGTAGGAGACCGAGTAGACGAATATATACAGATACTTCCTTGCCGAAGGAAAAAAATATCCCATAGCCAGAGCGGCAAGGCCGGCCGGCGGTGAGATTCCCAGCCCGTGGTCGCGGCGCGCGCCTCGGTGGCCATAGCAGCTGAGCTGATTCGGCTGACAAGGAGAGTGTGATCCCGAAAAGCAAGCGACCGCAGCGGTGGACCCGGCAGCGGTTACGTGGCGCCTAACCCCGGGGAGATGAGGTTGCTTCAACGTGTGGCCGTCTCGCTGCTTGCTTCGCTTGATATTTCCCTCTCTCTCATTTTATTTCCGCGTGACCGATCGGTCGGATCGGACGCATGGGCGCTCTTTTGTCCCGTTGCGGCGTGGTTGTGCCGTAGCGGCCATAATCTTTTACATGGAAGAAGAAGATCGAACATGGTACCAGTCGAGTGTCATTTAGTGCCGGTCGAACCGGTATCTTTTTTTTTGCACATTTCTATGTAAACCCACGACCAACAGGGTCATTACGACGGGGTACTTCTCCTTGTAGTGTTCTTGTTTCTTGACAAATTGCCGTCCTTTCTCGACACATTTTAAGTCATCGTGACTGCTTGGAAACTATCACTGTGTTAGATTTATTTATTTCATGGAATAACTCTATGCTCCAAGCATATATTGCCATATGCATTATGAAGAATGCCACACCTATTGATCTCGATTGTAAAAGTCTAACAAGAAAGAATGATAGACCAATATAAATCAAAACAATTCTCCCGAATCAAAGATGTCGAACATGACTAAATTCACACAAACGTCAACTAAATAGCCCGATGCCAATTGCTACTAATATTTTTTTTCTTTGGCATTGCATGAGATCTATGCATTTCTAAAGGTGGCGACTATCCATCTAGCGCCTGAATTTATTTTGGCATTCAGTCCAATTCGTTGGGACCATTAGATTGAATCAATGGTCGTCGTTCATCTTCTCCTATAAAAAATGAAAACATAAATTAAAACAAATTCAAAAGATAAAGTCTTCTAAGAAAGAAAGAATGAGTGACGTTGGTATTACCCTTAAAGAAGAAGAAAGTGAAAATAAAATAAAACAAATAATGAGAATAACTTACACAAAAATTACAATTTTTATAGCATACAAGAATAAACATATAATAGTGAATTTTTTAGTCTCTAGTAACTTGCATGCATTTTATAGTACTTCAATGTATATTACACATGCCTAACATCCAAAAATAAACACGGAGGAAAAGAAAACCTAACTAAAAAAAGCAAACATGCATAAAAACATAAAAAAAACTGACTGAATCGAGATTTTTTCAAGCATATGTCTAATAGAAAACATGTCTTATATTTTTTTTGACAATTACTCCCTTTGTTTCTAAATATAAGTCTTTTTAAATATTTCAATATGAACTACATACGGAGCAAAATGAGTGAATCTGCACTCTAAACTACGTCTATATACAACCGCACGTAGTTGACATTGAAATATCTAAAAAAGACTTATATTTAAAAACGGAGGGAGTACTTCACTAACCAAATATACTATATCTACTATCAACAAGTCGATATCACAATTCTCGGTGGCCTAATCTAACACATCTATCTAATACCATGTACGAAGCCACACACAGTCTGTGTAGTCAACTGACTACACTATGAGCAAAGATTGTGAAACAAATTTTATTAATGCATATTACTCAACTTTCAATTGGCTACACATGATTGGATTCCTAGCACCGCCATTGTATATAGTGTTGACAGTTTGTTGGATACAATTACAATTTTTTTTTGCGGGGATTCTTAGATAGAAATTGGCACTTGATGATTAGACAAACTTCAAAAGTTTTTGAGTATGGTTGGCTACATTGCAACATCTGAATAGTTTATGTTTGCGAGATAACATATAGACCGAATGGTTGTGCAGCGAAACAAAAACAACAACCTTGCAAGATAACAAAACCAATTTGCCGAAAAACAACTTTTGCTAACACAAGGAGATAATCTATATTGATCCTAAGAACTTCCAGCCTAACTGAAACTTGTACGCGAGCACATTCTTTAAAAAAAATTGACCACATTTTTCCTCTCTTGATGATATTGCACATTATTTGTTCACTGGCAGCAGAAAATTATTTATTTATTTTTTTGATTTAAATTATTTTTACAGAGGGAGTAGTAGACAAGAGAGAACCTACTGGACCTAAGCATAATTTGTAATTTACCCGAGCTTGTATCCACGAATTGAGCTCTATTTTCTCCGTGGAAATCCATCGCGTTATTATTTTCACTGGCAAGTGCAAGGCACACGCCCCTCCATAAATTAAGGAGCAAAACAACCCCACACAAACAAAAAAAGCACACACAGTACGACTGTACGAGCGAGAACCGACCGGAGCGAGAGGAAGAGCACAGGATCCTTATCTCCTCCGGGAGGAAGCGCGCCATGGCCGCCGCGGTCGTCCACCTCTCCGTCCACGGCCGCCTCCGCCGCTCGCCGGAGGCCGTCGTCTCTCAGGCATGCCACCGCCCTTCCCTCCTGCGCTGCCGCGCGTTCAAGCAGGAGGCCGGCGGCGACGACGAGAAGCCGTCGTCGCCGCCGAACGAGCCGCGGAAGCGCAGGAAGGGGCCGCTGTACACGCTGAAGGCGGCGATGCAGGGGCTCGCGGGGTCCCGGTCGGCGGCGGCGGAGGTGTATGGCGGGCAGTACGAGCTCGCGGTCGAGAAGGCCGAGGAGATCTTCTTCTCGGTGAGCTCTCCGTTCGCGAACCGTCGATTGCCCGACGCATGCAGTTGCTCTAGATGATACTATGGTTTATTTTTTGATTGATCGGTTGCCTGGTGCTTGGTTAACTTACAGTACTACCTTATGCATATGCAGATATGGGGGTAGATATCGTAATTAAGCTGCATGGGTGCGAGAATTGCTCCCATCAGATGCTGAAAATGATCCTACATATGTTCCAGGGCCTAGATTCTAGTTGATCTTCTCTTCTAGTGAGTTTAGGATTCCAACCCACCAGTAGTGGCACAATCGATGTGGCACGCTAGATGTGTGAGACGCTGATGGGCGTGTTCGATTTTGCTAAATTCTATGTTGCCTTTTTTTTGGTTGCTAAATCTTAGTCATCTGAAAAAAGTGCACATTAGGAGCCTAAAATTGCTGTGTGAACGGTGTGCGGTTAAGCTAAACGTTACTGTGTTTTTTTAGTTTACTAGTAAGATGCCCGTGCTATGCCACGGAATCACATAAAATGAAGTAGAATAACAAAAGTACAAACCCAAATATGTAGTACAAAGATTTTTGTCAAGAGAAGATTAGTCTCTAGAACATATGAAACAGAGAAAAAATTCCCTTCTTTGACACGAAAGCAGGCATGGTAGACATGAATTTTCCAATTCTGATTGTTCTTCTTTCTCTTTTACCGTGTTCCCATATTCCTCCCCAGATTTACCCTGATCTTGCCGGAACTACTATACCCCAGCCTGCAAGCACGGCCGCCAGGATCGTTGCTCCACTCTCCCTAGACGCAGGATCATGACAAAGAAGAAGCGCATAGCGCAACGAACGGTTCGCTTGCTCGTTGATGCAGCCCTGCGCAGCGCTTGTCAGGTCGCGTTGTAACTGCAATTCCTGAGCAAGCTTGTCTGCAGGGGTTGTTACCTCCAAGCGGTACGGCAACGGCGAGCGGGCAGGGTACATGGCCTCCATGCAATCCAGTTGACGGCGAGCGAGCAAATGGGCAGGGGTTGCAGCTTTGGTGTTCTGACGATGGTGGGCAGTGGGTATGGTCTCCACGCATTACTGGTGATGGCGAGCGAGTAGGGCAGCGGAAACTGAGCGTGGCGAGGGGCAGAGGAGAAATAGCGAGGAAGGAGATGGGAAGCCGGGGAGGAATCAAGCGGGCGCGGCAAATCAATTTTGAATTTTTAAGGTGGATTGAAGCTCAAGGCCGGGTGGGGTGGGATTGGAGGAGAGAGAGAGAGAGAGAGAGAGAGAGAGAGAGAGAGAGAGAGATTGGGAGAGGCCATGAGCAGGGGACGGGAGAGACGAACCGGAACGATTGGGGAATAATGGTCGGTGCTCAGCAGCAGCTACTATTTTATAGGTCAAAGTCAGCTCGAAATCATTCACATGCCAGACAGGCAGGTCAATAGTTCTACTCTTATAGCTGCACATTTTTTATTCTCATCTCGGGCGCGAAGAGGCAGACGGACCATCAACACGAACTGTCTTTTTTATAAGAGTAAAGAAAGAGTCATATGGTGAGGTGGGATGAGGATATGGTTTGATGTTGGTAGTGTCATTCTACTGGTGACTCTGAACAAAATGTCCACTGTCACCTGATTCTAACCTAATTGCCTGTGCGTTATCTGCTTATTCGCAAGGTCTGTTCAAAATTTGTTGCTACTTAGATTGGCTGCATCGTGCCTACTCATATATTATCCATTTGAGCTGTCCAGTCATGTGATATATACTAACAATTGCCATGTTGACTCTTTGCATGCTCAACAGTAAAGAATTTCATCTTTTTTTGTTCTGAAACAGATCACACATTGTACTCCTTCTCTGAAACATAGATGATCTGTATTCACTGATTTCCTTCTCCTCTCAGGTTGCTACTCAGGTAGGCAGATACGTTATCACTATGATGAGCAGTGGTGTTGTACTAGCAGTTGGATTTCAGTTATCAGGTCAGTCATATACTCTTCTTGTACAATCTACTGCATTGCCTTTGTATTCTTCCTTTCTCTTAGTTTCATATAAAGCACTCGTAGGGTTTCAGTTAATAATGTGTCTACCTCTGTATTTAGGTGGGGACAGCCAAACGGATGCACTAATTTGGTATAGCTGGCTTGGTGGAGTAATTATCGGCACAATGCTAGGTGCAAACAGTGTCCTAGAGGAACACTGTAAAGCTGGACCTCGCAATGTTGTCATAACGGGAAGGTAGCACATTTTACATTCTTCTTCTGACATTGCCATGTGAATCTTTTCGGTTTTCCCAGGAAGTAGTGTGCGTGCTCTTAATATAGAACAAAACAAATAATCTGATCTAATGAATGTCTCCAACATAAGTTGATAGGAAATACTATTTCACCTCAGTATCCTTTTTCTACAGATTGCATAAGTTGAGTATAAGTCTTGTAGTATCTCTTTGTTGGTTTGTAAAGGAGATTATGATGTGCGGTTATATATATTACGATCCCCTAAATTAGTTGCCTTATAAACGTGTGAAGTAAAAGTTGATGGATGTTGTTTCATGGATCTGACACCACTGATTGCATCCATGGGAAGCTGTTTCTTCGTTGTTATTTATTTTTACGATCATCATTGACCATGTAGTTTTATTTTGGCAGCACAAGAGGGTTAGGAAAAGCACTTGCTCGGGAGTTTCTTCTTTCTGGAGATCATGTTGTAATTGCTTCCCGCAGGTGGTAGTCCTCGATATAACGCTCAAATTTTAGTTCAATGCTCTGTCTTAGTTTTCTTACTATCTCCATTTCTATTGGCAGCCCTGATTCAGTTCTTCAGACCATCAATGAGCTTGAAGAGAACATACAGGAGGGCTTGTCAGTTGCCAAGAAGAAACAAAGAGAAACTTTATTACAAGCTAAGGTTGTTGGTACATCTTGTGATGTTTGCAAACCAGAAGATGTAAAAAAGCTTGTAAATTTTGCTGTTGGTGAGCTGGGTTCAATTGACATTTGGGTAAGTAATTCTGTAGAAATGGATGCCGCTAGGCATCTGTTCTGCATTTTCACCTCAAGAGTCACTTAGATTCAGTAGATAAGTACAACTTTACCGACTTATACCCTTTCATTTTATTCTGTATTTGCGTTGAAGACTGCTCTAAATACGATCTTTTAATTTATCTACAGATAAATAATGCTGGCACAAACAAAGGTTTTAGGCCATTGGTAAATTTTTCAGATGAAGATATTACCCAGGTTTGTTCATTGATATCTTCTATCTGTCCGTAATGCTTCCTTTTAATGACAGGAAAACTATAACTGGCTCGATCATGCTCGATCATCCAATCTGATTTCACTATTCCTTAAAACTGTTTTCCTTGGTTTATTTGCAGATCGTCTCAACAAACCTAGTTGGTTCTTTGCTCTGCACCAGAGAAGCTATGGATGTCATGCAATACCAAGAGAAGGGAGGTCATGTATTCAACATGGATGGAGCAGGATCTGGAGGATCAAGCACACCGTTGACAGCTGTGTAAGCACCTCAGCCATCAAATTATCTGCTACGCATTTCTTTAACACTTACATTGTAGAGATGATGTGTCCTGCTTTTCTTGTTGTCTAAAACTTGATGATGCATTGTATTTGACGCTCCTGCTTTTACAATGAAACTAAATCTGATGCTGATTTGCAATTTTACAGTTATGGCTCAACTAAGTGTGGACTAAGGCAGTTCCAAGCATCGCTTATGAAGGAAAGCAGAAGATCAAAAGTTGGAGTACACACTGCGTCTCCTGGAATGGTCCTTACAGATCTCCTTCTAAGGTAACATCTTAAGTTACTTGACTTCTTCAGATGCCAGGATTCTATTGGCGCAAGAAAAAAAAAAGTTCATTCTGTACTCTGCAACTCTCTCCTTATATATGGTATGTACATGCCGCTCTCATGTTGTTAACCTACAGTCTATTCTTTGCAGTGGTTCATCTCTCCAAAATAAACAGATGTTCAATATAATATGCGAGCTTCCAGAAACAGTAGCAAGGACATTGGTCCCAAGAATGCGAGTTGTGAAAGGAAGTGGAAAGGCAGTAAACTACTTGACACCACCAAGAATCTTGCTTGCCTTGGTTACTGCATGGGTTCGCCGAGGCCGATGGTTTGACGAAGAGGTAGCCTGCTTCTTTCTACTATAATATAACACCCCTCCATTCTGTTGATGTATCTCTTGCAGATTCTGACTGGTTGTTTACCGATTGCAGGGGAGAGCAGTATATGCAGCCGAGGCTGATAGAATTCGCAATTGGGCTGAAAGTCGAACACGCTTTTCCTTCACAGATGCCATGGAGATGTATACAGAGAATACATGGGTTTCCGTATTCTCACTCTCGGTCGTCTGTGCATTCATAATGCTTTCCAGTTCAGGCGGACCTTTCCCTGGCACATAATCCCTGGAGTCGCCAAACCAGACAATTCTTTTTTCACCACAGGGATTCTATCATCCAATGACATATGTTGCGAAGGGGGCAAATGTGATCCCAGACGCGTAATTACATGCAAATAGGATCATCATCAGCCGCCTTACCATTTAAGGATAAGCTAACCGAGCCCTCAGATTCAGAAAAGGGTAAATAGCATTTGTTATGTGGGCATTCCACTTACTGTAAGCTAGTGTGTAAAGCTGTCCTGTAAGAACATGTGTCTGAACTCTGAAGTAACCAGAGCACGGAAAGAGTCGACGGGCTTTGCTCCTCTCTTGTACATGGATGTACTCTAGTAGTTATGATCCTTATGAACTCCCGGGTGTCGCTTTGTACCCTTCAAAAATGTATAGCAACTTAGCAACACGGTTTAGAACTGGAAGGAGTCGCCATACATGGTTCATCAGTGTAAAGTTCAGGATATGTATGTTCCTTTTCTTGTAGATTTATACTCCCTCTGTTTCTAAATATAAGTCTCTTTAGAAATTTCAATATGGACTACATACATAGCACAATGAGTGAATCTACACTTTAAAATACGTCTATATACATCCGTGTGTAGTTCATATTGAAATATCTTAAAAGACATATATTTAGGAACGGAGGGAGTACATACCATGAGAGGACAAAAAGGTTGCATAGAAAGAAGCAAGACTGCGAAATGTGAACTAAAGATGTGGATTTTTGTACACATGGAGTAAATTTCCACTGTGGCTTCTTGATGGGAAAACAACACTTGACATCGCATGATCGAAACATAATGCTAATGTATACAGGAGTAAATTTCCACAGTGACATTATGGGTGGATCATAGGACCCCCTGAAAATATGCGGCAACGAATTATCCCATCATGCATATCACCCAAAAAGTCCAATGCAAACACATCCCAATTACAAAAGCTTCAAATGTGCACATCATCAGCATCTTTTTGAATTTGTGAACTTTTTGTCAAATTCGTGAATAAATTTTCAATTCATGAACTTTTTTTCAAATCTGCGAACAATTTTTTTTTTCAACTTAAAAGTAAACAGACCGATAAAAAAACAAAAAAACATGCGTGAGTTTCTGTCGCTGGGCCAGGCCCATGTCGCGCAGGGGACGCGAACGAGCTGCTCTTTTTTTGTGTTTTTGGCGAAGGAACAATGAATGAAGCAGCCCCATCGCCTTGTAGTGGCCCAAACACAGCCTTCCACAGCCCAATATAAGCCTCTCCGTTCCAAAGTTTTTCACTCCTCTCGGTCCCAAAACCCTAGCAGCCTCCCACCCGGCGCCATCCCACCCCCGCCGCAGCCTCCTACCCGGCGCCATCCCACCCCCGCCGCAGCCGCAGCAACCGTAGCCCGATGGAAGTCGACAGAGCCCCGACCGCTGCCGCGGGAGGAGGATCCTCCTCCGGCGCGATGGCGGTGGACGCGGCCGGCGGCGTGGAGAAGCCGCGGTTCGACGCGCTGATGCCAAGCGAGATGAGCGGCGGGAGGCCACAGTACCGCAAGGTCCAGGTGCCTCCGCACCGCTTTGCGCCGCTGAAGAAGGCGTGGCTGGAGATCTACACCCCCGTCTACGAGCACATGAAGGTCGACATCCGCATGAACCTCAAGGTTGGTAACCCGGCTCGGTTTTCTAATGTCTCGTTGCAGCGTCCTAATAGTTAGAGGAAGTCGTGTGACCTGTGTTCTCTCCCTGTCATTTAAAGCACGCCGTTTGGTGAGTAATTATGGAGAAAATTGTTGGTCTGTTGATGATCTTATCCTGTACGGTTTGGTTCAAGCACTTGTGTATCATGGAGAAAATCCGGACTAGCTTTTAAACATTTAGGTCAAAAATACACCCGATGCATGCCATGTTCCTTCAATTCACTGTACTAGCACTTTTATCAGGATAAAGCATATTCTGTTTTCAAACTTCAGTGTTCAGTATTTTAATTCCCTGTGCACTTGACCTGAAAAAATGGGAGGTATCATGATAGTCATGGTGATAAAGTAGACTATTTTTCGAACTTAATTGTTCAGTGTGTTAGCAGTATGTATTGAATCTGATCGATTAGCTTTGATTAGAGGATTCTTCATGAATTCGATCGATTGGATAAACGCTAGCAGTATGTCTTGAAGCAAGTAAACGTCTGCTGCCTATCCTGATTATTTGCATATACATATTTATTTCAGTTCATCATGATGAAGCTACTGATTCGTATTATTGCCACCAACTGAGCACTTGACCTGATTAATTAGCTTAGTGGTGTTCTTATTTTTGTGGGAAAGCATAGTGTTCTAGAAGAATACAGATACACGTGAGTCAATTGGTTTGCCTTGTGGCTGGTGTTTCTCTCATGGTTTTTGGGTCTGCAGGGAGTTCTTCCGGTGCTTATTATTGAGGCAGAACTTGTCAGATATCTGAATGTTAAGCATTTTTCTGTCTCCTTTGCAGCAATTTCATTAGTCTGTTTTGTTTTTTACAGGCAAAAAGGGTCGAGCTGAAGACAAGGCATGATACACCAGATGTGAGCAACCTTCAGAAGTGCGCGGACTTCGTGCATGCTTTTATGCTTGGATTTGACATTGCCGATGCTGTTGCCTTGCTTCGTCTTGATGACCTGTATGTGGACTCCTTCGAGATCAAGGATGTGAAGACACTCAGAGGGGAGCATCTGTCGCGTGCCATTGGGCGCCTATCAGGGAAAGGAGGCAAGACCAAGTATGCCATCGAGAACTCTACCAGGACTCGCATAGTTATCGCTGATACGAAGATCCACATACTCGGATCCTTTGTTAACATCAAGGTTGCCAGGGATTCACTCTGTAGTCTTATCTTAGGTTCTCCTGCCGGCAAGGTCTATTCTAAGCTTAGGGCTGTATCTGCTAGGTTGGCAGAAAGGTATTAGTTGAGTCTCGGTCACATTATATAGCTGCAGTTTTGGCCTTGTAAGGTGTTGTATCCGCTGATTTGTGTCACTGTGCTATGCATTGTCTTGATACGAAGAACAACTTGGATGTGCCGAGAGATCTGTGGTGATATTCCTTGTGTTCTGTTCTCGGCTTTTTCTTGAGAAAATGCTGTTCTGATACATGTTATATGTTTGCTTCGACTACTCGTTCTATATGCCACATACTATTGTGTAAGCTGTGTTGTCTCTTTTTCTTTGACTGTATTTTATACTCTATATAACATGGCTGTGGATGTGGGGAATGATAAAGTTAACCTAGAATGTTGAATTGTCAGATTTGGTCCATTTTACCCTTACAAATCGACCACAGTAATGGTTGTGAATCGTACAGAAACTTTTGCATTTCTCTGGATCAGTATGGCGAGCCCTTCACACAGGAGGCTCACCCAAAACATATAGCATTGGTACAGTAATTTATTGCCATGTAAATTCATCTTAGCTTGGCTATGTTTGTTTAGATGCCATAGTTTCTTTCTTTGGTGCTTCGTTCTTCTAATCTTGGATTACCATCCTGTGCATGCGCTGCGGTGCTTCTGCAGAGTTTGAGCTGGATAACAGTGCTCAATCTCCTGCCTCCAATGGTCCTTCTACAGCGACACCTATGACCAATCTGTCTCTCTTACGTCGTCACAGTCAGTAAGAGTTAGGATCAGACTTTAGAAGGTAAACATGTAGTCTACATATGGTTATCCTTATGATAGCTTATATATTATTATTGTCTAAAGATCCGACAATTTAACTGCAATCCCTATGGTTGATACAGCGGACATGGGAAGCGGAGTGCCATAAAGGGTTTGGTCTGCTTCTCCTGCTACAGCATGTTATCCCTGTAGTAGCTGCTACATGAAGTTTATAGAAGGATTTACATATTTGGTATATGTAAATGTTGGGACAAGATGCAGAAGATGTGATATGCATCCCTTCTGGCAACACCATGTAATCTCTGCTATAGCGAAGGTACCTGCTGGTACTCTGTTCTTATACCTATTTTCTGATTCCTATTCGTTGGGCTTAGAAATCGTTAACTGGGCAACATTCTACTCAGCTACTATTCATACATAGACCATGATTTTAGGTCCTCAAATTATAATTATAATTTCAGCTTATCTGTAGAAACTATTGAGAAAAGAATTATCTTAGTCTTCCACTATATTTTATTTAAAAGCAGTGTTAGTTACCACTACCTTCTCTGACCTCCACGTGTCCCTCTCCCCCATCCCTCAAGGCGTGGCATAAAGTCAACCGGGTAAATGGATACTGTTAGCGGGTGCATGCAATTTAGTAGGCAGAAACTAGTTAAGTTTTTATAATTTAATAATCCGGCAAGCCCGTGATAGGCTGTTGCAACAGACTCCTTAATTCTTGGGTGCGTACGATAGTATCATGAGATAAGCATGTGAACATGATTATTCTTGATAGGTAAATGGTAAAAAAATATCTACAGTATATACTTAGTTTTGTTTTCTCTTGAACAAGTAGTTTTTGTTGAAAATAGGTAGTATGGGAACATCTAACTCTTTTTGGATTCTTCCAATATAGTTGTACGAAATATCTTGCCTTTTTAGAACCGCATAGAGTATATTCATGTCTACTGTAGTATGTAGTATTAACATGTAACCCTTTTCTGCATGGCATATTAACATGTAAGTACTGTAGTATGGTGTATGCACTACTAACGTAAAATTGTAAGTATGAAGTACAAACAATTGATTATTGGAGTGTGGAGTATTAACACCAAGCTGGAGTATGGAGTATTAACACCAAGCTGGAGTATGGAGTATTAATACTCTTTTAAAATATGTGTCCTAAAAAACTACTCTCTCCGTCTCATAATATAGAATAATTTTTCAAGCTATGTTAGCTTGAGAAACGATCTTATATTATGGGACGGAGGGAGTAGTATTTTGTATGTTATATACTAGTTTGTTTCAGAATTATGGTGCATACTACATACGACTATAGTATGGAGTATATTTATAAAAGTATGGAGTATATGCACACATGAAAACCGTGTATATAAACTTTTATTGAAGTATGGAGAATATATAATATCTTTTTTGAGCTCTATATAGTGTAATTTTTATTGGAAATGGAGTATATAGAATTTTTTTTAGTATGGAGTATATGGCACTATTATTTACGGACTATGGAGTATATAGCATTATTTTTGGAGTATGGAGTATGGTGTATATGGTATTATTTTTTGAGTATGGATTAGATGGAGTATGAAGTATACTTCACGTCGTGCATACTCCTTGCACGTTTTAGAAGAAATATATACTCTGTACTCATTAAGGAGTATACACATTGTGAAGTATATATAGCTTTTTCTAAAAGAAGTATGGAGTATATATGGTTTTAAGTAGATACAGTATAATCTTTTTAGAGTACGAAGTATATGGTATGACCTATGAAATATTTTAGTTCGTATATCAGCAGGCCACATCCATGTCCAAATTTAATCATTATCGTTGCAGTGACTACACATAAAAGTGTTATTCTATCAACAATCGTAGTGTAGATGGATTAAATAGTCGATCAGTATTGTACTACATGTCATGCATGCGTCTGATGCAGATGTGATGCCATGCTTGCATCATATAATAGGTATTGACGACGGGCCGGTTGGCCGCATGGCGGCGAGGACAAGTAGATAGTGGCAAACGAGGACGCCGATGTCAGGTTGCCAACGATGTTGGAGCATGTCTACGTACAGCGTGCAGTTTGGCCGTCTCTCTTCGTGGTTAAAGCTCACACGATGGCCATGCATGGATGTATAGATTCTTGACGGACAGCCTGCAAAATACTTATCAAATAAGTATTCTCAAGTTGGAACTCTGAACAAAATCATGAGCGCACATGCCGGTCGTTGCTGGCCTTAATAGTGGCGGGACAGATCATGGAATCATGGAGTGAAATAGCAGTACCTGATAGACGGCTTCACCATAGGCGGCCCAAGAATTTGACCGCTCCGTTGTACATGTCGCCGGTGAAAATTAGAAGCACCATGTCCATGGTGGAGGCTAAAACCTACAACACGACAGATCGTATTAGTGATCGATCCAACCATGTACATACGTGTAGTACAAGATGAAAAACATGAAGAATCAGCACAAAAACCTAGATCTCACCATTTTCTGTCTACCGCGGTGTTGACGGCCGCTTTTGAAAAGGGCTCAATAGATCAGGGGTAGTTATACATTGGCGTTAGATGCCCACAAAAATAGGATACGGTTGGTAAGTTTAATTAATAAAAAACAACGGACTAGTCTCACAACCAAACCCGTTAATCAACATCCACTCCAAACGAGATCTGACGGCAATGGGAGCAGTGGTACCAGAGGAATTGTTTCTTGGTCGTTTGACGCGTTCTCCAACTGTTATATTTGACACCAGAAATCTCAATTCCAATTGATATGTTTAATCTGTGTAACCATTTGTTACGTCTTATAGCAATGGGAACCCTTTGGGGAAGATATGATATTGGAGGCAAACTGTTTGGCAATATGAAGTATGTTTACCTTTTGTAGAAGGAAAAAGTATATACTCTTCTCTGTTCGCTAAACTACTTGCAATACATGGGAATTCAGTAGAAGAATTTCCGATGAAAAAATAGAAGTGAAGGACAAACGCTTTCTAAATTATGTGTTTTATCTCCCAAACCCAGTGTTCTCTCACGGGCAACTATATGTGACTGTCTCGCGAGTGACATCACGACAATGTTTAAAAATCATGATTGAAGATGCCGGGTGTTCCAACAAATGTTACTACAAATATTATTTACAAGGAAATAATTAATGCTTTATAGGTAACTAGTAACGAATTATCTGGCTGGAGAAAACTTTTCCTTTGCTTAATTGTTTGCTTTTGAATTGTTTTTGTTTTGTTCTTTTAGTAGGAGACTTTGTTTTCAGGCTGGCAGTACGAAGGCTCCAACTCAGACGGGCTGCGTTTTCCACACAAGACTAGACTGAAGGTCATCTATTTTACTGCTTACGGTGGTTTCATCAGTTGCACTTATTATTCTCCTTATTAGGTATAAAAACGTTGCACCAAGGGTGGTGGACGCATACTTCGTCCAGTGTACCTATCCATATATGTGTATTTGGTTCTGTTCTGTTCGGTATAAAAGAAAAGAAGCTTCTGCTCTGCTAATTCACTGAGTACTAGAATATCAATTTGTAGATCAATGGTATTCTGTCCTTCGTACTCTTGCCTGTATTTCGGTGTTCAGTTTTAGGAACCCAGCAGATTTTAGTGTTCAGTTTTTTGAGCCCAGCAGATTAGTTCTCCCTATTGTTTTCTTTCAGGCAGAGGTATTAGATGCATTCTGTACTATGGGCCTTGCTACCATCTGAGGAAACAAATGTAATGTTGCACATTATACAAGCTACACTGTATGAAGAAAAACCACTTATATTAAAAATAAATATATGGTTGTAGAAATCTCCAACGTAAACAGTAGGCGGGCTTTTCCACGGGCGCGGCATGCGCCGCGCTTTTCGAATAGTTATTCATTTTGAACTTTAAACATCAAACACTAGGAAGAGATTAAAAAAAAATTAAACCAACATTTCATCCACTTAGATTACTTGTACAGGCCAACAACAAAAGGATGTATTTATAAAACCTTCTGGTGTGTCAAGATGATTTTTTTTAATGCAGTCAAGCTTCAAGCAAAAGAACTCAGGAAAAAAACACTATCTTTTTTCTCATACTCCAACAGAGTAGGAGTAGAACATAGATGACCCACTATATTTTCTTTTCCAAACTAATGGACAGGCCAAATGATCTTCCTATCTCTTATTCTTTTCTATGAAATACAAATAATCAGCTTTTATTTAATTATGCATTCTTTAACAAATAGCAATATTTGTAAAAAGAAGGTCAGATATTTTTAACACTTCCATCGGTACCTACTATGAACCAGAGCACCATGCTATGTTCTGAACTTTATTTGGTATCGATTGGACAGACTGTGCCCCAAGCAGGCGTCATCGACAGTGCAACGGATCAAAGGTATCGATTTCTCAGATTCTTGACTGCATGCATTTGTTAACTGTGAGCATAATTTGCCTGTCTACTTTATTTGGTTCTGAACTTACCAACTGTTTGCCGCAGATCTTCTTTGCTTCTGCATTTTCTTGCATCTTTCCTCATACCTGTTGTTCCCCTTTCATGTCAATCGCTGTAGATAATTAGCTCATACAGACACTGAGTATGCCTTTTTTTCCCATACAGTTCTAAGATTGTGAGCAACAATATACGATCTTCAGACCAGATAAGAAAGACTGCACACATATCTACAAGGTAATAGAAAGTTCTTAACCCTTACCTTTTTTATTATTTTTCTTCTTTGTAACAATATCATCCATGTCATCATTCTGGCTTGATCAAACTATACTGTACTACTGAATATATAGACCCAAAAATGCTCTAAAAGACTTCCCCATGCATGTTCTCTGCATACTTTTAACACCCTTTCAACATATGTATTGTTTCAACATATGTGATACAAACATAAAAGCTATTTCGACTAAATAGCAACAGTACAAAAGCAATAAATACAATTTATTTTAGACACATGCCGGTCTTCTCTCCTTTGTTTGTACAATTTATTTACATTCAAACTTCCTGTTACAGTCCTGCAGGTCTATAATGGAGCCCAATAATCAGTAGTACCCCAAGAACGTCTTCCCGGGCGACGCGCAACAGCATACAAGACTGTGTGCAGTGTGGCATTACCCATTTTTCATAGAGCCACTTTCCCCAGTCTTGAAGCAAGCGCCTGAAGCACTAATCGCTACCACAAATGTGAGATTTCACACACAGGTGCAGCCACTCACACACAAATGACCAAAGAAAGAGTGGTCCTCTCTTTCGCTGATCACTCGGAAGCTGTTCAAGCATTCAAACTAGCAAATGAAAGAATCATACTTTATGTACCGTTTCAGTATTGATTTTTTTTGCAAACCTATCTTATGGGGATTCGAAGTGATCAGAGAATCACAATGCAAATGAAGGGCCTGCCCCTTTATCTCCGATCAGACCCAATAGTGGAGCAAATACTTGGCCCTTATTGTGTGCCTGATTATGTCCCAAATGACATGGACTCAATGGAAGATTTGAAAACTTTTACTTGCATAGCTCGCACCCAACGCAACATTCTTCTTCCAGCTGATATAATTGTGAAAGTGTACGACAAGGCTGCCGATGCCTTTATGTATGATGGCCAAGAGACAGCCGCATTCTTCAGTGGAGATACAGTATAAGTGCAGGGCAGTGATTTTGACACTCAAAAACCTACATTATGATGCAACAGCATGAAGAGCCCGCTGAATGCTTCATCTCTCATGCCATTTTGAATGACGTCCTTATCAACAGGCTCTCAAACATGGTAATACTCCTTCCACGGCCAGGCTCTTCTCTGATGGTTCAAAAAGAATGCCAAAAAACTGCTCACAAACATAGGTTTCCTGCGGGTTGAAGTTCAGAAACTGACTGACCCCAGCCTTTTGCTGTCAACAATCCCGAACCATCGTCACCCAGCTCATATGGAACTGTTAACATGCTCTTCAGTTCAGAGTTCTCCTCCATCGGCTACACCATAACTCAATCAGTTGAATTAGCTGTAGCAGTAATACCATGCTCATCACTTCAGAGTTCTCCTCCATCTCACAATCAGCAAGCCACCTCTTGAGCTATGCAATCCACGAGTGTTTTCATCAGTGGACACAAGCATAACAGTTCAGGCACAACGACCCTTAAACAAGCTAGCACTCAAGCGACGCTTCCTACTTTAGCATGAGCATATTTCAGCACTGATCACCATGCATAGTACACAGGACTGTCACCACCACTATGCTGTAATACTCTACCGATGCTACCTCTTTGCAACCCGCTCGACCTCAATATAAAAAAAATAACTCACACAAACGCATGGGCTCGGCGACGGGCGCGGCGCATTGTGCCTGCTAGTAACAAGATATTGCAGTAAGACCAGGAGAAATGCTGCAGTCGATCTGAACTGATGGTAAGCCCAATCCGTATATATATTTCATATGACCCAATCTAAAAGCACACACTACAGAGACAGATATCAAAACCGAAGGCCGGCGAATATCAAAACCAATCCGTATATATATTTCATATGACCCAATCTAAAGGCATCTTTGCTTTGCTTTTCCCGTTGTGGTAATTCCCTCCTGGAGTCGACATTGGCACTAAATCGACACGGCACTGCTGGAAGACAAGGGCAAGACAGCCAGCCCTGCTGCCCTTTATCCTCAACAGTGGCCGTCGAGCCTTAGGTCAATGGATTTCTTTTCTCTCTCTTTTTTGGCTTTAGGGTTGGAAGGATGACCAAACAACAGAGCGCACCACACCAGCATCGGGACTCAACTCCACCGCCCCGTCCACGTCCGTCGGAGCCGTGGATGTTTCATTCACGGAGAACTTTCGTAACATCAGCGAAGGGTTTGGTGTGTAAGTGCGCGTGGAGCACCGAGTAGAACATTTATTGCAGAATGATGTGCATGTCTTGAGGACCAAGGCACGAGCTGGTAAAAAAGATGCCACTGTGCTCACTGTTTTGTCTTCTTAGAACATCTACAGCTGGACCTCTTAAAGCCGTCTCATACGCCTGGGCGGGCTGCCCGGTCACTATCCGGTCATGTTTTTTCAATCCAGACGGACGCCTTAAAAGAATCTCAAACGCCTGACTGACCAGCACCCCCCATATTCAGCTCAAATATGGACCGGATATGGGTGGCCCGGGCGTGTCCGCCTGACAAGCCTGACCCATCACCGACCCCACGGATGTCCCACAAAAAACCCCATCGGCCTCGTCGGTTCGAAACCCTAGCTCACTCACTCTCCTTTCTCGCTCCGCCCTCTCCTCTCCCCTCACCGGTTCCAATCGAATTCAGTGCAATGTCGAGCTCCGACAGCCGCTCCGATGACGAGGTGGATCCGGAGTATGAGCTTGCCCTCCGCATCGCCTTGGAACGGTCCAAGGTGGAGACCGGGGGCAGCTCTGGATCTGCAGCCTCGCCACAGCCGCCGCTTCCCCGTCGGCGCATCTCAGACGCCGATGCTAGCCCCTCCTTGCCGATGGGCAACTCCGACAGGCGGCCAGCGCAATCGGCGCCTCACCTACGTCGTCCCCTTGCCCTGTCAGCTGCTGCTCCCCCCTCGTGGGCAGTGGTGGGTGCTTGTGCCCGCCCCGCCCGCCCGGACGCGCACGCCGGAGCCGGTGGCGCGCTCCGCCCGTCGCGAGAGACAGCGGGCAAGGGAGAGGGAGGTTGTGGAGAGCTCTGTCCAACGCCGACGTGGGTTACTAGTGGAGCTCGATGAGGACTAGCGGCTCCTCGCGTGGGTCTACCGCCGGTCGCTTACAACGGCGGAGATGGACGCTCGGCGGCTCCGCCGGAAGAACGCCAAGGCTCTTCGGCTTGTCATCGAGCAGTCCGAGCGGGAGGCATTGGAGAAGGCGAAGGAGGCGGTTCGGCTGGCCAAGCTCAGGCGCCAGCAGGACCGGGCAGTCCAGCGCCTCAAGGGCCTCGTCATCGTCAACTCCTCCTCCTCCGACGACCACGACTCCTCGTCCGACGAATCGGACGATCCTCCACCAGCCGCCAACGGGTACAGCTACGTAGGCGACCAGAAGGGGAAAGGGCCGGCCCAGAAGTGGTGATGTTTATTTTAATTTCAAGTTTTAGATGTAGTATAAAGTTATCCGCCGTTTATGTGAACTTTGATGGATCTTTTGGTGAACTATTGTGCAATTTCTATGCCCGGAGCTGATCTACGAACTTTCATCGACGTTGCATGATATTGTATGAATATAGGGGTTCGAATATGAGAGACACGGATATGGACGACGCAATTTTAGAAGTATCCGGTCACTGTCCGCGGACGCGTTCGCGGACGTTTGAGGGTCCAGATTTACTAAGTCCGGCCGTAGATGCTATTAAAAAAGGCTATGACCTATGTGCACATGATCTGATCACTATTCTTTCTACCGGCGGCTACTCCGAGCCGCTCCATGGCCGATCCTAAAGCAACGTGGGCATGAGGAATATGCGCGGGCGGGCGGCAGGCGAGGACATGGACATGTGCAATGCAGAGAACCGGCCGAGCCGAGATACGCACAAAAATCCGAAAAGGTTGCGTTGCGTGGGTTGTGCGACGAGGATGGGCCACTACCAGCCACTCGCGTGCATGTGCAATTGTGCATCGGTGGATTGGATGTGGGCATTGCGAAAGCAACGGCCACCATACATCAGACGACAGGAAGGAAGGCGAACAAAATCCTAGCACGTCCTCTGCCTCTCTACTTTATATATATCACCTTTGCATGATGTGGTGGAATGTAAATCGAGTTGCTCTTTGCAATGTTTTTTTTTCTCCCTTCGACGAACCGCGTTTAAGGGCGGGGTTCATGCGACTAGCTCTTGATATTATGTCGTTGCAAATACCGAATGTAATTGATGTCATCTTAATGCTAATATATATTGTCCTCTGTTGAAAAGAGTTTTCGCTAAAGGATAGGAGCCATCAGAAGTCGCCTGTTCTAAGAGACGCTGCCTGCTTCTAAAAGAGAAGGGAAAAAAAGGCAGCTCATGTTTCAAAAGAATCGCAAATCGTTGTAGGGAATCGAACAACTTGCACAACAGCGGGGGTAATGATGCTACCAACAAGGTTTCGAATGTGGATTCGGGGTCGTATTGCCTGGTGAGGCCATTATTCTTGGGAAGGAAATGAGAATAATCCTTCGCAAAAGATTAATGAACTGTTTCTGATTTTTATAGCAACTGTTTCATCATCCTTTCACTATCACAACAACACGTACACACACTCACTCTACCTCTATGATTACTCCGAGGGGCTGAGCTGGTGTGTGTCAAGTCTAGGATTGGATCACGGGTAGACTGGTTTCACCATAAAAACCTAACCATTTAAATTATGGTTAACTCATAATTGTTTCGCCTGAGACCGTTATCTCTAAATCATACGAAGCAGATTAACAACTATCAAAATGGACCTTGTGCCTTGACACGGTTCGTTCTGAGAGGCTGGATGCAAATCTGGAGCATTCGTAAATCACAACAGACCATGCATATATATAATTTTACTACTCGTTTTTTGTACCATCACCTTATTTTCCTTTCCAGGAGGACATTGATAGACATGTATGCATAGAAGATATATAGAACGCCCTTTTTTTCTTCGAAAATGAGGTTTGATCCCTGGCCAGAGAACACCCTACTGGCCGATGAAACAAAATGGCACAGTTTAGTACTCCCTTCGTTTCATAATTTATTTCTTTTGCGGGATCCATTTCATAATGTAGATCTTTCAAATTATGTAGTGCTTATAAATTTTGTAGAAAAGTCAAATGTTATAAACTTTGACCAAATCTGTAGAGGAAAACATCTACATTTAAAATACCAAATACACACACTTTCATATTGTATATATTGATATTGCTGAGATAAATAGTTATCTCTACAAACTTAGTTAAAATCTGCATGCAAGGTCCGGCTTTTCAAAAACTTTATATCTATTGAGCATCGATAGTATTGTGTGTACGTGTTCTGAAAACAAAGGACCAGACTTGCCCAGTTGTTGTTGATTGACCACTCGTTCCATATGTGCGTGTTTGCAGTTCAGTGCACGTCATGCAACGTATCCTGACCTGGTGCGATGGAACGGATGCATGGCCTTGCTTGCACACCCATCGGCTTCAGCTCGATCGAGATCATGAGTAAAGATCAAGGCATCAGTGTAGGAAAATATCAAGATCAGTTAAATCACTCGCAATGTGAAAGTCAAGCTCCATCGGCATCATCTTTGAATGGCCGATCATGTACCAATCACGCGCCCCTACTTTTTAGGCCACTTTGGATTAAGAAAAAAGAAGAAATGACAAAACATGCTAGGGAGTGCTGGCCCGTCAAGTTTAAGTTTCTTTTTCCTTACTCTCCCTTTACCCGATATTTGTTCTCGCATTCCACAGTCTGATCAAATGTTAGATCGGATCGATTAGGGTTTATCGACATGCATAGCTTCCACTGGCATGTGTATATTTATATATCACAAAAGATTACACACGCGGGCTAAAATAAGCGTTAAGATAGTTAGAATCATTGTGGTGGAATCAACCCATTTGGGACCAAGTCTTAGATTTGGCTCTAATGCTTGCAATTTTTTAGACTTATGATGTTTTCTTCGACTATGAGGCGTCCACAGTGATTAGTCAATTAATCTCAATTTACCGGCCCAATCTCTTAGAGGTGCTCATATGGATAGGGTGATTGTGCTTGCGTATCACTTTATCATAATTTACGTAATTTAACCGCCCTTCGCTCTCCAACATTGTTTAGAATATGCGCCATTGAGATATACATCAATTTCATAGACAAAAGGTCGACCGCTACATCAATGCCCACTCAACTACTCTAAAAGTGGCTTCTACACCGCCATATATAGTTCATGAGATAATGGTTCGTAAGGAACAATTTTCTAGCTGTTATTTTATGTTTGAGAGTAGGAATTTTAATTTTGAGGCGCATCGCCTAGCTAAGCACGCTTGTTCATTAGGTATTGATTGTCATGTCTGGCTGGGACATCTGTATGATCCAGTCACAATACCTATAAACATTCTTTCTTAGCATCAATAAAGCGGGTGTTTGGCCTAAAAAACTATTCTAAAAGATTTGACCTCGTCACCGCCACTGCAACACACTGGACAAATGCCGCCTTCTCGGAGTCCACCTATCTTCTTCAGTCTTGATCTTATCGTTGATCACATACATCGAGACCAAGACATTATTGAAGGCATTAATGTCGTTGTGGTGACGCCAAATGCACCCAAAGGCTAAAATGATGTCCATGTGTTGAAATATATTGTCCGCCATTCTCGACTTTGGATAAATTCAAAATGTCATCGAAACCTAAGATCTCAAGTTGAAGAGCCGACCAATGTATTATTTAAATGTTCTAGTCCACATCGATCCATGTTGTCTGGATGTTAGGGGGGCTACCCCCGGGAGTCCAGACTTGAGAGGAGCTCCACCTACATCCTGTGATGACGTCCTCTCCGCCTATCAAAGTTGAAGAGCTCGCTAAGTGCCACTCATCACATCCTCTCCGCCTATCAAAGTTGAAGAGCTCGCTAAGTGCCACTCCATCCAGGGAGTAGGCATTCGTTGGGCAAGTGTTAAGTGAAGTTGTACTTTAATGTTTAATATTTTAGAACTGAAATCTAAAATTGTTCATATGTCCGCTAAAGATATACGTCATTCATTTCAAAATAAATGACTCAATTTTATACTAACTTTGCTTGAACGGATGGAGTACTCGCGCTTTGCCGCGAATGAAAAATGTACGGAACATATTGTGGTCGTAATCGATATAACTAGAGATTAGGAGGTGTGGATGGCTAGTGATTGCAATGAAACGTAGTAAATGCGAGGTGTGTATGGGGTTTATGGATGTTGCCACACTACATCGATGAAAGTTGACATGTCACGCTTTTTAAATAGGGTCGATGTGAGAGACAAGGCCGTCGATCCGAGCATCCTTGTTTAGAGCATCTCTAGCAGACCTCTTAAATTGATAAAATCCGTAAAAATAGAGGTATACAATTTCGGTCGAAAAAACGGCCCCTAGCAGATCCCGTTAAACTCGTTCGGCCCTTAAACTTTTTAAAGGGCACTGAAAATCCATCCGCGAGAACCTTATATATATGTATAGTTTCGAAGGTAGTATACAGTTCAGCCCGTAAACCGGTCAAACCTCGTCGGAGCAGACGCGCCGCCACGGAACTGGCCGGAATATACCTGGAACTCATCGGAACCCATTGCCGCATCGGAAGCAGCCGCTGCACGCCGGAATTTGCCGCCACTGGTCCGAATTGCGGTCGGCTCGACCTCCACTACCGAGGCGAGGCCGTCCACGGACAGGGCGGAGCAGGCCACCGGCGGCCCGAATCGAGGCGGGGCGCCGCCGAAGATGGGCGGGAGGAGGGGGCGGGTCGCAAGCAGTGGCGGGGAGCTCGCGCGGCCACGTTCAGGGCCACCGGGGAGCGCGCGTGGCGGCGGGCAGTGCCGGCCTCAATCGGGGACGGGAAGGCACGCTAGGGAGCGTGCGGTCGGGGCGGGCGGCGCCGTGGTGAAAGCACAAGTGCTCCCTGGGTGATTCTGATAATTAATGGCAACGTATCTCTTGTTGGACTAATATCTTTATCTAGCATATTTCATAAAGTTCAACAATGGCGTGGCATGGACAAGATGTGGAACCCCTTCAAGATGTTAAGGACAAAGATTGGCAAAAGCTCAAGACTCTTCATTTCTATTTCAGTGATCCAAGATCACATTGAATCCATAGGAAAAGCCAATACTATTAAAAGGGGATGATGTGTTGCTTAATGGTCTACTTGCTCAAAGTGCTTAGTGATATGATCCAAAACCCTCAACCACTTTCTCATGCCCTAATATGTCCAAAACCTAAAGTCAAACTCGGCCCCACCAATTTGATTTACCCGGCGCCACCGAGTTCTTCGACATAGCCATAGCCAGAAACCCTAATCAGTTCGGCCTCACCAATACGGATTTCGGTATCACCGAGATGGGATTGCAAACTCTCTGTTTCCCTTCGTAATGTTTCGGTCTTACCGAAATGATCGATCGGTCGAGTTCGCAATGCAAACTCTCTGTTTCCCTTTCGTAACGTTTCGGTCTTACCGAAGTGAGCGATCGGCCCCACCGAGTTTGCCTGACCAATTCTCTGTTAACTAATCGCTGAAATCGGTCTCACTGAGTTCATGCAATTGGTCACACCGAGATGAGGTTTAGCCCTAACCCTAGCGCATCGGTCCCACCGAGTTGATCATGTCAGTCCCACCGAGAATCCTAACGTTCACATTTTGAACTGAATCGGTCTCACCGAGTTCACCTATTCGGTCTGACCGAGTCGGGTCAAATGTGTGTAACGGTTAGATTTTGTGTGGAGGCTATATATACCCCTCCACCCCCTTCTCTATTCAAGAGAGAGCCATCAGAACGTGCCTACACTTCCACTACTCATTTTTTGAGAGAGAACCACCTACTCATGTGTTGAGACCAAGACATTCCAATCCAACCACAAGAATCTTGATCTCTAGCCTTCCCCAAGTTGCTTTCCACTCAAATCATCTTTCCACCATAGCCAAATCTATGAGAGAGAGTTGAGTGTTGGGGAGACTATCATTTGAAGCACAAGAGCAAGGAGTTCATCATCATCACACCATATATTACCTTTTGGAGAGTGGTGTCTCCTAGATTGGTTAGGTGTCACTTGGGAGCCTCCGACAAGATTGTGGAGTTGAACCAAGGAGTTTGTAAGGGCAAGGAAATCGCCTACTTCGTGAAGATCTACCCAAGTGAGGCAAGTCCTTCGTGGGTGATGGCCATGGTGGGATAGACAAGGTTGCTTCTTCGTGGAACCTTCATGGGTGGAGCCCTCCGTGGACTCGCGCAACCGTTACCCTTCGTGGGGTGAAGTCTCCATCAATGTGGATGTACGATAGCACCACCTATCGGAACCACGCAAAAAAATCACCGTGTCTCCAATTGCGTTTGCACACTCCAATCCCATCCCCCTACTTTCTTGCAAATTGCATGCTTTACTTTCCGCTGCACATATACTCTTGCCATTCTTGCTTGAAATGTATTGTGAATGCTTAAACTTGTGCTAAAACTCCACCTCAACTTGAAGAATTTAAAACTGCTACTTTTGCTTGTTGAGGGTCTAATCACCCCCCCTCTAGACTTCTCGATCCTTTCAATTGGTATTAGAGCATTGGTCTCCATTGCTTTGGTTTAATCACCATTGAAGGAAGATGGATGAGTCTACGATTGGGAGTTTTAGACGTAGAGTGCCTATGCTTGATGGAGAGTTCTTTAGTTCTTGGAAAAATGAGATGCTTGAGATTTTCAATGAATATCACTTGAACACGTATATTACTAGCCCTTGTGTGCCCCTTATTGATCCATTGCATCCTACCCCCGATGAGTCTCTTGACATGATCCGCAATCTTAGAACCATTAATCTTATCATTAGAGGATTGCCTAGAAATTTGATTGTATGCTTGCCTACTCTTGAATGTGCTTACACCATATTGAGATTTCTTGAGGAACGCTTTCCAAACTATTGTTGGGAATCGTAGCATAATTTTAAAAAATTTCCTACGCTCACCAAGATGCATCTATGGAGTATACTAGCAACGAGGGGAAAGGAGTGCATCTACATACCCTTGTAGATCGCGAGCGGAAGCGTTCCAATGAACGTGGATGACGGAGTCGTACTCGCCGTGATCCAAATCACCGATGACCGAGTGCCGAACGGACGGCACCTCCGCGTTCAACAGACGTACGGTGCAGAGACGTCTCCTCCTTCTTGATCCAGCAAGGGGGAAGGAGAGGTTGATGGAGATCCAGCAGCACGACGGTGTGGTGGTGGATGCAGCGGGATGCCGGCAGGGCTTCGCCGAGCTTATACGAGAGAGAGAGAGATGTTGCAGGGGAGGAGGGAGGCGCCCAAGGCTGTAATGTTTCTGCCCTCCCTCCCCCCTTTATATATAGGCCCCCTGGGAGGGGGGGGGGGGCGCCGGCCAGAACCCATCTAGGGCAAGGGGCGGCGGCCAAGGGGGGGTGACTTGCCCCCCAAGGCAAGTGGGGCGCCCCCCACCCTAGGGTTTCCAACCCTAGGCGCAGGGGGAAGGCCCATGGGGGGCTCCCCTGCCCACTAGGGGCTGGTTACCCTCCCACTTCAGCCCATGGGGCCCTCCGGGATAGGTGGCCCCACCCGGTGGACCCCCGGGACCCTTCCGGTGGTCCCGGTACAATACTGGTAACCCCCGAAACTTTCCCGGTGGCTGAAACTTGACTTCCTATATATAATTCTTTACCTCCGGACCATTCCGGAACTCCTCGTGACGTCCGGGATCTCATCCGGGACTCCGAACAACTTTCGGGTTTCCGCATACACATATCTCTACAACCCTAGCGTCACCGAACCTTAAGTGTGTAGACCCTACGGGTTCGGGAGACATGCAAACATGACCGAGACGCCTCTCCGGTGAATAACCAACAACGGGATCTGGATACCCATGTTGGCTCCCACATGTTCCACGATGATCTCATCAGATGAACCACGACGTCGAGGATTCAATCAATCCCGTATACAATTCCCTTTGTCAATCGGTATGTTACTTGCCCGAGATTCGATCGTCGGTATCCCAATACCTTGTTCAATCTCGTTACCGGCAAGTCTCTTTACTCGTACCGCAATGCATGATCCCGTGACTAACGCCTTAGTCACATAGAGCTCAATATGATGATGCATTACCGAGTGGCCCCAGAGATACCTCTCCGTCATACGGAGTGACAAATCCCAGTCTCGATCCGTGCCAACCCAATAGATACTTTCGGAGCCCGTAGTGCACCTTTATAGTCAATCAGTTACGTTGTGACGTTTGGCACACCCAAAGCACTCCTACGGTATCTGGGAGTTGCACGATCTCATGGTCTAAGGAAAAGATACTTGACATTGGAAAAGCTCTAGCAAACGAAACTACACGATCTTTTATGCTATGCTTAGGATTGGGTCTTGTCCATCACATCATTCTCCTAATGATGTGATCCCGTTATCAATGCCATCCAATGTCCATAGTCAGGAAACCATGACTATCTATTGATCAACGAGCTAGTCAACTAGAGGCTTACTAGGGACACGTTGTGGTCTATGTATTCACACATGTATTACGACTTCCGGACAATACAATTATAGCATGAACAATAGACAATTACCATGAACAAAGAAATATAATAATAACCATTTATTATTGCCTCTAGGGCATATTTCCAACAGTCTCCCACTTGCACTAGAGTCAATAATCTAGTTACATTGTGATGAATCGAACACCCATTGTGTCCTGGTGTTGATCATGTTTTGCTCTAGGGAGAGGTTTAGTCAACGGATCTGCTACATTCAGGTCCGTATGTACTTTACAAATATCTATGTCTCCATTTTGAACACTTTCACGAATGGAGTTGAAGCGACGCTTGATATGCCTGGTCTTCCTGTGAAACCTGGGCTCCTTCGCAAGTGCAATAGCTCCAGTGTTGTCACAGAAGAGAGTCATCGGGCCCGACGCATTGGGAATCACCCCTAGGTCGGTAATGAACTCCTTCATCCAGACTGCTTCCTGTGCTTGCCTCCGAGGCTGCCATGTACTCCGCTTCACATGTAGATCCCGCCACGACGCTTTGCTTGCAACTGCACCAGCTTACTGCTCCTCCATTCAAAATATACACGTATCCGGTTTGTGACTTTGAGTCATCCAGATCTGTGTCGAAGCTAGCGTCGACGTAACCCTTTACGACGAGCTCTTCGTTACCTCCATAAACGAGAAACATATCCTTGGTCCTTTTCAGGTACTTTAGGATATTCTTGACCGCCGTCCAGTGTTCCATGCCGGGATTACTTTGGTACCTTCCTACCAAACTTACGGCAAGGTTTACATCAGGTCTGGTACACAGCATGGCATACATAATAGACCCTATGGCCGAGGCATAGGGATGACACTCATCTTTTCTCTATCTTCTGCCGTGGTCGGGCATTGAGCCGTGCTCAATTGCACACCTTGCAATACAGGCAAGAACCCCTTCTTGGACTGATCCATATTGAACTTCTTCAATATCTTGTCAAGGTATGTACTCTGTGAAAGACCAATGAGGCGTCTTGATCTATCTCTATAGATCTTGATGCCTAATATATAAGCAGCTTCTCCAAGGTCCTTCATTGAAAAACACTTATTCAAATAGGCCTTTATACTTTCCAAGAATTCTATATCATTTCCCATCAATAATATGTCATCCACATATAATATGAGAAATGCTACAGAGCTCCCACTCACTTTCTTGTAAACACAGGCTTCTCCATAAGTCTGTGTAAACCCAAACGCTTTGATCATCTCATCAAAGCGAATGTTCCAACTCCGAGATGCTTGCACCAGCCCATAGATTGAGCGCTGGAGCTTGCATACTTTGTTAGCATTCTTAGGATCGACAAAACCTTCCGGCTGCATCATATACAACTCTTCCTTAAGGAAGCCATTAAGGGATGCCGTTTTGACGTCCATCTGCCATATCTCATAATCATAGTATGCGGCAATTGCTAACATGATTCGGACGGACTTCAGCTTCGCTACGGGTGAGAAAGTCTCATCGTAGTCAACCCCTTGAACTTGTCGATAACCCTTAGCGACAAGTCGAGCTTTGTAGATGGTCACATTACCATCCGCGTCCGTCTTCTTCTTAAAGATCCATTTATTTTCTATGGCTCGCTGATCATCGGGCAAGTCAGTCAAAGTCCATACTTCGTTTTCATACATGGATCCTATCTCGGATTTCATGGCTTCTAGCCATTTGTCGGAATCTGGGCCCGCCATCGCTTCTTCATAGTTCGAAGGTTCACCGTTGTCTAACAACATGATTTCCAGGACAGGGTTGCCGTACCACTCTGGTGCGGAACGTGTCCTTGTGGACCTACGAAGTTCAGTAGTAACTTGATCCGAAGCTTCATGATCATCATCATTAACTTCCTCCCCAGTCGGTGTAGGCACCACAGGAACATCTTCCCGCGCTGCGCTACTTTCCGGTTCGGAAGGGGTGACTATCACCTCATCAAGTTCCACTTTCCTCCCACTCAATTCTTTCGAGAGAAACTCCTTCTCTAGAAAGGACCCGTTCTTGGCAACGAAGATCTTGCCTTCGGATCTGAGGTAGAAGGTATACCCAATAGTTTCCTTGGGGTATCCTATGAAGACGCATTTTTCCGACTTGGGTTCGAGCTTTTCAGGTTGAAGTTTCTTGACATAAGCATCGCATCCCCAAACTTTTAGAAACGACAACTTAGGTTTCTTCCCAAACCATAATTCATACGGTGTCGTCTCAACGGATTTCGACGGAGCCCTATTTAAAGTGAATGCGGCAGTCTCTAAAGCATAACCCCAAAATGAGAGCGGTAAATCGGTAAGAGACATCATAGATCGCACCATATCCAATAGAGTGCGATTACGACGTTCGGACACACCATTTCTCTGAGGTGTTCCAGGCGGCGTGAGTTGTGAAACTATTCCACATTTCCTTAAGTGTGTACCAAATTCATGACTTAAATATTCTCCACCACGATCTGATCGTAAGAATTTTATTTTCCTGTCACGTTGATTCTCAACTTCACTCTGAAATTCCTTGAACTTTTCAAAGGTTTCAGACTTGTGTTTCATTAGGTAGACATACCCATATCTACTTAAATCATCAGTGAGAGTGAGAACATAACGATATCCTCCGCGAGCCTCAACACTCATTGGACCACACACATCGGTATGTATGATTTCCAATAAGTTGGTTGCTCGCTCCATTGTTTCGGAGAACGGAGTCTTGGTCATCTTACCCATGAGGCATGGTTCGCACGTGTCAAATGATTCGTAATCAAGAGACTCCAAAAGTCCATCTGCATGGAGCTTCTTCATGCGCTTGACACCAATGTGACCAAGGCGGCAGTGCCACAAGTATGTGGGACTATCGTTATCAACTTTACATCTTTTGGTATTCACACTATGAACATGTGTAACATCACGTTCGAGATTCATCAAAAATAAACCATTGACCAGCGGAGCATGACCATAAAACATATCTCTCAAATAAATAGAACAACCATTATTCTCGGATTTAAATGAGTAGCCATCTCGAATTAAACGAGATCCAGATACAATGTTCATGCTCAAAGCTGGCACTAAATAACAATTATTGAGGTTTAAAACTAATCCCGTGGGTAGATGCAGAGGTAGCGTGCCGACGGTGATCACATCGACCTTGGAACCATTCCCGACGCGCATCGTCACCTCGTCCTTCGCCAGTCTCCGTTTATTCCGTAGTTCCTGTTTTGAGTTACAAATATGAGCAACCGCACTGGTATCAAATACCCAGGAGCTACTACGAGTACTGGTAAGGTACACATCAATTACATGTATATCACATATACCTTTGGTGTTGCCGGCCTTCTTCTTGTCCGCTAAGTATTTGGGGCAGTTCCGCTTCCAGTGACCACTTCCCTTGCAATAAAAGCACTCAGTCTCGGGCTTGGGTCCATTCTTTGACTTCTTCCCAGTAACTGGTTTACCGGGCGCGGCAACTCCCTTGCCGTCCTTCTTGAAGTTCTTCTTACCCTTGCCCTTCTTGAACTTAGTGGTTTTATTCACCATCAACACTTGATGTTCTTTCCTGATCTCTACCTCAGCTGATTTCAGCATTGAATATACCTCAGGAATGGTCTTTTCCATCCCCTGCATATTGAAGTTCATCACAAAGCTCTTGTAGCTTGGTGGAAGCGACTGGAGGATCCTATCAATGACCGCGTCATCCGGGAGATTAACTCCCAGCTGAGACAAGCGGTTGTGCAACCCAGACATTCTGAGTATGTGCTCACTAACAGAACTATTCTCCTCCATTTTACAGCTGAAGAACTTGTCGGAGACATCATATCTCTCGACCCGGGCATGAGCTTGGAAAACCAATTTCAGCTCCTCGAACATCTCATATGCTCCATGTTTCTCAAAACGCTTTTGGAGACCCGGTTCTAAGCTGTAAAGCATGTCGCACTGAACGAGGGAGTAATCATTAGCACGCTGCTGCCAAGCGTTCATAACGTCTTGGTTCTCAGGGATTGGTGCTTCACCTAGCGGTGCTTCTAAGACATAATCTTTCTTGGTTACTATGAGGATGATCCTCAGGTTCCGGACCCAGTCCGTATAGTTGCTGCCATCATCTTTCAGCTTGGTTTTCTCTAGGAACGCGTTGAAATTGAGGACAACGTTGGCCATTTGATCTACAATACATGGTGTAAAGATTTTAGACTAAGTTCATGATAATTAAGTTCATCTAATCAAATTATTTAATGAACTCCCACTCAGATAGACATCCCTCTAGTCATCTAAGTGATACATGATCCGAATTTAACTAGGCCATGTCCGATCATCACGTGAGACGGACTAGTCAAGATCGGTGAACATCTCCATGTTGATCGTATCTTCTATACGACTCATGCTCGACCTTTCGGTCCTCTGTGTTCCGAGGCCATGTCTGTACATGCTATGCTCGTCAAGTCAACCTAAGTGTATTGCGTGTGTTTCGAGGCCATGTCTGTACATGCTAGGCTCGTCAACACCCGTTGTATTCGAACGTTAGAATCTATCACACCCGATCATCACGTGGTGCTTCGAAACAACGAACCTTCGCAACGGTGCACAGTTAGGGGGAACACTTTTCTTGAAATTATCATAAGGGATCATCTTACTTACTACCGTCGTTCTAAGCAAATAAGACGCAAAAACATGATAAACATCACATGCAATCAAATAGTGACATGATATGGCCAATATCATTATGCTCCTTTGATCTCCATCTTCGGGGCACCATGATCATCTTCGTCACCGGCATGACACCATGATCTCCATCATCATGATCTCCATCATTGTGTCTTCATGAAGTCGTCACGCCAACGATTACTTCTACTTATATGGCTAACTCGTTTTAGCAACAAAGTAAAGTAATTTACATGGCGTTATTCAATGACACGCAGGTCATACAAAATAATAAAGACAACTCCTATGGCTCCTGCCGGTTGTCATACTCATCGACATGCAAGTCGTGATTCCTATTACAAGAATATGATCAATCTCATACATCACATATATCATTCATCACATCTTCTGGCCATATCACATCACATAGCACTTGCTGCAAAAACAAGTTAGACGTCCTCTAATTGTTGTTGCAAGTTTTTACGTGGTTTGTAGGTTTCTAGCAAGAACGTTTTCTTACCTACGTATGACCACAACGTGATTTGCCAATTTCTATTTACCCTTCATAAGGACCCTTTTCATCGAATCCGTTCCGACTAAAGTAGGAGAGACAGACACCCGCTAGCCACCTTATGCAACTAGTGCATGTCAGTCGGTGGAACCCGTCTCACGTAAGCGTACGTGTAAGGTCGGTCCGGGCCGCTTCATCCTACAATGCCGCCGAAACAAGAAACGACTAGTAGCGGCAAGAAGAATTGGCAAACTCAACGCCCACAACTGCTTTGTGTTCTACTCGTGCATAGTAACTACGCATAGGCCTGGCTCATGATGCCACTGTTGGGAATCGTAGCATAATTTTAAAAAATTTCCTACGCTCACCAAGATGCATCTATGGAGTATACTAGCAACGAGGGTAAAGGAGTGCATCTACATACCCTTGTAGATCGCGAGCGGAAGCGTTCCAATGAACGTGGATGACGGAGTCGTACTCGCCGTGATCCAAATCACCGATGACCGAGTGCCGAACGGACGGCACCTCCGCGTTCAACACACGTACGGTGCAGCGACATCTCCTCCTTCTTGATCCAGCAAGGGGGAAGGAGAGGTTGATGGAGATCCAGCAGCACGGCGGTGTGGTGGTGGATGCAGCGGGATGCCGGCAGGGCTTCGCCGAGCTTATACGAGAGAGAGAGAGAGAGATGTTGCAGGGGAGGAGGGAGGCGCCCAAGGCTGTAATGTTGCTGCCCTCCCTCCCCCCTTTATATATAGGCCCCCTGGGAGGGGGGGGGGCGCCGGCCAGAACCCATGTAGGGCAAGGGGCGGCGGCCAAGGGGGGGGTGACTTGCCCCCCAAGGCAAGTGGGGCGCCCCCCACCCTAGGGTTTCCAACCCTAGGCGCAGGGGGAAGGCCCATGGGGGCGCCCCTGCCCACTAGGGGCTGGTTAACCTCCCACTTCAGCCCATGGGGCCCTCCGGGATAGGTGGCCCCACCCGGTGGACCCCCGGGACCCTTCCGGTGGTCCCGGTACAATACCGGTAACCCCCGAAACTTTCCCGGTGGCCGAAACTTGACTTCCTATATATAATTCTTTACCTCCGGACCATTCCGGAACTCCTCGTGACGTCCGGGATCTCATCCGGGACTCCAAATAAATTTCGGGTTTCCGCATACACATATCTCTACAACCCTAGCGTCACCGAACCTTAAGTGTGTAGACCCTACGGGTTCGGGAGACATGCAGACATGACCGAGACGCCTCTCCGGTGAATAACCAACAGCGGGATCTGGATACCCATGTTGGCTCCCACATGTTCCACGATGATCTCATCGGATGAACCACGATGTCGAGGATTCAATCAATCCCGTATACAATTCCCTTTGTCAATCGGTATGTTACTTGCCCGAGATTCGATCGTCGGTATCCCAATACCTTGTTCAATCTCGTTACCGGCAAGTCTCTTTACTCGTACCGCAATGCATGATCCCGTGACTAACGCCTTAGTCACATAGAGCTCAATATGATGATGCATTACCGAGTGGGCCCAGAGATACCTCTCCGTCATACGGAGTGACAAATCCCAGTCTCGATCCGTGCCAACCCAACAGATACTTTCGGAGATACCCGTAGTGCACCTTTATAGTCACCCAGTTACGTTGTGACGTTTGGCACACCCAAAGCACTCCTACGGTATCCGGGAGTTGCACGATCTCATGGTCTAAGGAAAAGATACTTGACATTGGAAAAGCTCTAGCAAACGAAACTACACGATCTTTTATGCTATGCTTAGGATTGGGTCTTGTCCATCACATCATTCTCCTAATGATGTGATCCCGTTATCAATGACATCCAATGTCCATAGTCAGGAAACCATGACTATCTGTTGATCAACGAGCTAGTCAACTAGAGGCTTACTAGGGACACGTTGTGGTCTATGTATTCACACATGTATTACGATTTCCGGACAATACAATTATAGCATGAACAATAGACAATTACCATGAACAAAGAAATATAATAATAACCATTTATTATTGCCTCTAGGGCATATTTCCAACAACTATTCCTTGAAAAATCTAGATGAAATTCTTCAAAAGTCCATAGCTTTTCATAAAATGAAACCTAGTGACCCTAAATTTGATGATTGTCTTTTTGAGCTTCGTGACCTTATGCGCGCCAAAGGAGATGTTGGAATCATTAGTAGCATCATCTCTCAAGTCATTAGAATCCATAAAGATGAACATTGTCATGGTCATACATCTAGTGGATCAATCTCTCTAGGTGATGATCAATCACAAGACGATGTTGAACATGGATACTATGATGAGGATGATGATAGTGACTTTGATCTTGATGAGTCTATGAGACACTTTGGTCTTATGGCTAACCTTCGCGGCTATATGGCTGGAGGAAAGGAATGAGTTCTTGATAGTGGATGTACTGATCACATGACCTGAGACAAGGATATGTTTCGTGAGCTTGCTGAAAACAATGGCCCTCGAAAGTATGTCACTTTTGGTGACAACTCAAAGGGTAAGGTGGTTGGCCTTGGTAAGGTGGCCATCTCACATGACAGCTCCATCCAAAATGTTATGCTCATTGAATCTCTAGGCTATAATTTACTTTCCGTATCTAGACTAGACAATTTCGGTTTCAATGTCTTATTTACTGAAGTAGATTGCCAAGTGTTTTGAAGAGATAATCATAAGATGGTCTTTACCGGTATACGTAGAGGTGATCTATACATTATTGATTTAACTAAAAAGGCTCAACCTAGAACTTGCTTAATTGCTAAATCTTCTAAAGGTTGGTTTTGGCATAGAAGGTTAGGTCATGTGGGCATGCGAAATCTTGATAAGCTTATTAAAGGTGATCATATCCTCGGAGTTAAAGATGTTATATTTGACAAGGATAGACTTCGCAATGCTTGTCAAGCAGGAAAACAGGTTGGATGAAGTCATCCCGTGAAAAACATTATGACCACAAGAAGACCACTCGAGCTACTTCATATGGATCTTTTTGGTCCCAATGCCTACAAAAGTCTCGGTGGTAACTCGTTCGGTTTAGTAATTGTTGATGACTTTTCAAGATTCACGTGGGTGTTCTTTCTTGATGATAAATCGCAAGTCCAAAAGATCTTCAAGAACTTCGCTAGGAAGGCCCAAAATCAATTTGAAGTTAAGATCAAGAAGGTGCGCAGCGACAACGGAACGGAGTTCAAGAATGCAAATGTGGATACCTTTCTTGACGAAGAAGGGATTTCACATGAGTTCTCGGCTACGTACACACCTCAACAAAATGGAGTTGTTGAGAGGAAGAACGGGACACTTACCGAGATGGCGAGAACGATGCTTGATGAATACAAGAAGCCAAAACACTTTTGGGCGGAAGCGGTTGAGACAGCTTGAAGAGACGGTAGATGTGAAGTTTGATGAATCTAACGGCTCGTAAGTAGAGCAATTGCCAATTGATGTAGGATACAAAGACCCTTTCAGAAGCAATTCAAGACTTGTCTATTGGCAAGATTCACCCAATGGAGGTGAAGGAGAGTACCTCGTTCGTTCAAGTGGAAGCCTCAATTTCACGACAAGGTGAACCACAAGTTGACTTGGAGGCATCCACAAGTGGAACACGCCAAGATGAAGGAAACGAGGATGTACAACAATATGAATGATACGTCTCCAACGTATCTATAATTTATGAAGTATTCATGCCATGTTTACAATAATTTTATATGGTTTTGGTATGATTTGCATGGAACTAACCCGGACTGACGTTGTTTTCAGCAGAACTACCGTGGTGTTGTTTTTTGTACAGAAATGAAAGTTCTCCAAATGAGCTGAAACTTTTTGACAAAATTTTTTGGAACAAAAGAGACCCCGAAGCTTCGTGGAAGGACCAGAAGGTGTAGGGGTAGGGCACAAGACACTGGGGCGCGCCGGGGGCCCAGGCGCATCCTGGTGGGTTGTGCTCACCTCGAGGCCTAGCTTCGCGTGAAACCGACGCCAAAAATCCTATAAATAGAGAAACCATCAGGGGTAACCCTAGATCAGAAGTTCTGCCACCGCAAGCCTCTATAGCCATTAGAAACCAATCTAGAACCCGTTCTGGCACTCCGCCGGAGGGGGAAATCATCACCGATGGGCATCTTCATCATCCCGGCGGCCACCATGATGACGAGGGAGTAGTCCACCCTCGGGGCTGAGGGTTTGTACCAGTAGCTATGTGTTTAATCTCTCTCTCTCTCTCATGTTCTTGAAATGTCACAATCTTGATGTATCGCGGGCTTTGTTAATATAGTTGGATCATATGGTGTTTTCCCCTCTCTATCTTGTTGTGAATTGAGTTTTCCCTTTGAGATTTCATTTTATCGGATTGAATACTTTTATGGATTTGAGAACACTTGATGTATGTCTTGCTATGAATACCCGTGGTGACAATGGGGTATCATATTGATTCACTTGATATATGTTTTGGCACTCAACTCGCTGATTCCCGAGGTGACATTGGGGTAATCTATGCATAGGGGTTGATGCACGTTCTCGTCTTTTGTTTCTCCGGTAGAAATCTTGGGGCACTGTTTGAGGTTCTTTGTGTTGGATTGAGTATTATGAATTTTAATTTTCTTTGGTGTTATTTTAGTACGAACTCTTGATAGATCGATCAGAAAGAATAACTTGGGGTTATTTTAGTACGAACTCTTGATAGATCGATCAGAAAGAATAACTTGGTGTTATTTTAGTACGAACTCTTGGATAGATCAATCGAAAAGAATAGATACAAACAATTTCATCTTATGTTCGCCGCTAGATAGGAACTTTGGAGTGATTCTTCATCGCACTTTGAGGGATGGTTATATGATCCAATTATATTAGCATTATTGAGAGATTGCACTAGCGAAAGTATGGACCCTAGGCCTAATTTTCAAGCATTACAATACCGTTTGTGCTCACTTCTGTTAATTGCTACCTTGCCGTTTTTATTGTTACTATTACAAAAATCAATATCTACTATAGTTACTACACTTGTATCACCATCTCTCACCGAACTAGTGCACCTATACAAATTTCCATTGTATTTGGTGTGTTGGGGATACAATAGACTTTCTATTATTTGGTTGCAGGGTTGTTTGAGAGAGACCATCTTCATCCTACGCCTCCCATGGATTGATAAACCTTAGGTCATCCACTTGAGGGAAAATTGCTACTGTCCTACAAAACTCTGCGCTTGGAGGCCCAACTCGAGTCTACAAGAATAAAGTTGCATAGTAGACATCAAGCTCTTTTTTGGCGCCGTTGCCGGGGAGGCCAGGTAAGCGGCACTCACATCCCGTCAATGATGCTATTTTCTGGCGCCGTTGCTGGGGATGTGAGTGCTTGAAGGTATATCTTTAGATCTTGCAATCAAATCTTTTAGTTTCTTGTTTTATCACTAGTTGGTTTATAAAAAGAAAACTACCAAAAAAATGGAATTGAGGTTGCATCATATTATTCATATTTATAATGTCTTTCGTGAAAATGATGGAAAGGAAAACTGTGCTCAATTGTTAGAAGAAGAATTCTATAAATTGTTTGACAAAAATTCTTTGAATGATGAGCATGATTGCAATGTTGTTGGTATGAATTCTTTGAATATCCATGATGCTAATGATATACAAAGCTACAAGCTTGGGGATGCTATATTTGATGAAGATGATATTTTTAGTCCCCCAAGATTTGATGTGCAAATTTGTTATAATGATTGCATGCCTCCTATTTATGATGATTATATTGATAAAAGTGGATTTGGAGAGGCCATGACTTTATTTAATGATGAATCCACTATTTTGGAAGAGGTATCAATTGATTATGACAATGAAGTTGCTATCTACGATGATTATGGCGGTGACATATATGCTATATTGAATAATGATAACCATGAAACTTGTCATCATGATTTTAATTTTCATTCACATGATAATTATTTTGTTGAGTTTGCTCCCACCACTATTGATGAGAATAAATTTGCTTATGTGGAGAGTAATAAAATTTCTATGCTTGTGGATCATGAAAAGAATGATTTATGTGATGGTTATACTGTTGAATTTATTCATGATGCCTCTGAAAATTATTATGAGGGAGGAACATATGCTTGTAGGAATTGCAATAATATCAAGTTTCCTCTCTATGTGTTGAAAATCTTGAAGTTATGTTTGTTTTGCCTTCTTATGCTAGATGATTCTTGTTCCCATGAATTATTTGCTCACAAAATCCCTATGCATATAGGAAGTGGGTTAGACTTAAATGTGCTAGTCATATGCTTCATGATGCTCTCTTTGTGTTTCAATTCTTATCTTTATGCGAGCATCATTGAAATCATCATGCCTAGCTAAAAGGCATTAAAGAAAAGCGCTTGTTGGGAGACAACCCAACACTTTTACCTACTGTTTTTGTGTGTTCACATGTTTAGGCTACTTTAGTAATCATGTTTTATAGCTTTTGTTTCAATAAAGTGCCATGTAAAGCCTTTGGGATAGTGTGGATGATAGTTGACTTGATTCTGTCAAAAAACAAAACCTTTTGCGCTTGGTCCAAGAATTTTGAAAATTCACTGGAATGTTCTTTTGATCTGAATTATTTACAGGTGATACATATACAAATTGTCTATGTTGTCCTAATTTTTCAGAATTTTTGGAGTTACAGAAGTATGGTTGGAGTACAGATTACTTCAGACTGTTCTGTTTTTGACAGATTCTGTTTTCAATGCATAGTTTGCTTGTTTTCTAGTTTCTATGGCTTATATTGCTCTATATAAATTGTGGAAATGATATTCTACAGTAGGCATTGTGTGGAAAAAATTATGAATCTTGTCATTGACAGTACCAAAGTGAAATGGTTTGCTCTTTATCATACTAACCTATCTCATGAAGTTCCGTTAAGTTTTGTGTGATTGAAGTTTTCAAGTTTTGGGTGAGTTACCGATATAAGGAGAATAAGAAGTGACAATACCCTAAGATTGGGTATGCCCAAGGCACCCCAAATTAATATTCAAGGAAGATCCAAACAACTAAGCTTGGGGATGCCCCGGAAGGCATCCCCTCTTTGTCTCCAACAATATCGGTACTCACTTGGAGCTATATTTTCATTCGTCACATGATATGTTTTTTGCTTGGAGCGTCATTTTATTTTGCTAGGATTTGCTTGCTGTTATTAGAATAATGTTTTGCATCTTTCTTTTCAATAAAAATGTCAAGGATAGTCTTTACCATGCTTATTTTCTGAGTCTATTTGTTGCTGTTTGAAAACAGAAAGTTTATCGCTGTTCCAAAAATTCTCTAGAAAAGTCAGAATGTGATAAAATGTTGAAACTTTTTTCACAATAAGCTCTGATAAATTTTCTACAGTGTGGTAAATTTTCATAATTTTTGGAGTTAAAGAAGTATTGATACTCTTGCATTCTTTACAGATTGTACTATTTTGGCAGATTGCTGTTATGTTTCCATTGTTCGCATATGTTTGCTTGTTTAATGATTCTATTTGAGGATAGGAGTATTAAATATGCAGAGGCATTTAGTATGCAATGTTGAATAATTATTTTAGTGATTTGCTAGAGTAGATAATAATAAGGTTATTGCATTGATTTATACTAACTTATCTCACGAGTTCTTGTTGAGTTTTGTGTGGATGAAGTTTTTAAGATTTAGGGAAACCGTGATATAAAAAGAATTAAGGAGACACAAAATTTGAAGCTTGGGGATGCCCAAGGCATCCCATGATAATATTTCAAGAAGTCTCAAGCATCTAAGCTTGGGGATGCCCTGGTAGGCATCCCACCTTTCTTCATCAACAATTATCGGTTAGTATCGATTGATCCTAAGTTTTTGCTTCTTCACATGATGTGTTCTATTGTTGGAATGTCATTTTATTTTGTTTTTCTTCCTGTTTAAATAAAATACTTAGATATGAAAGTTTTAAATAAGAGAGAGTCCTCAATTAGCTACCCATTTACTTAACTACTCGCACGATCTTCACTTATATCTTTTTGGAGTAGTTTGTCATTTATTCTTGTGCTTCACTTATATCCTATGAGTAAATTATTGAATGAATTGAATATCATGAAGTTGAAATTATATGTTCATATTATGCCTAGTAGTAGCTTCACATTGGGTTTAGAAAGTGAAATCTTTTGAAGCTTGACAATCACAATATTGGTCATACAAGCAATTCATGAATGATTAGTATAAGGAAGAGAACTTTCACATGCACATATATTATCTTGGACATCTTCTATGATTGTGAATACCAATTAATTATTTTCAAACTTGAGTAAATTAGTTGAAGTTGGACAAGGAAGACAACATAATGAGTTATGTTTGGGTATATTTGCATAGAAGTTATATTGTTATGGATCCTCCAACATGTGGAGTTTGCCTAGGATCTTTTGCTAGCCAAAAAACTCGTACTAAGTAGAGATACTACTTGTGCATCCAAAAACCCTTAAACCCAGTTTCTTGCCATGAGTGTCCACCATACCTACCTATGGATTGAATAAGATCCTTCAAGTAAGTTGTCATCGGTGCATAAAGCAATAAAAAATGCTCCTAAATATGTTTGTTCTTTTAATGTAAGGGAAAATTCAGCATTGTACGAACTTGTGATGGCAAAGTAATAAAAGCGATGGACTGCATAATAAAGGTTGCTATCATAAGGGGTAATATAATGTGATGTTCCTTTGCATTAAGAGTTTGGGCATCCAAATAAAAAGTGCATGGCAACCTCTGCTTCCCTCTGCGTGTTGGGGAATGTAGCATGCAATTTCAAAAAAAATCCTACGCTAACACAAGATCTATCTAGGAGATGCATAGCAAGGAGAGGGGGAGAGTGTGTCCACGTACCCTCGTAGACCGAAAGCGGAAGAGTTTGACAACGCGGTTGATGTAGTCGAACTTCTTCTCGTTCCGACCGATCAAGCACCGAACATACGGCACCTCCGAGTTCTGCACACGTTTAGCTCGATGACGTCCCTTGAACTCTTGATCCAGTAAAGTGTCGAGGGAGAGTTTCATCAGCACGACGGCGTGGTGACGGTGATGGTGAAGTGATCCGCGCGGGGCTTCACCTAAGCACTATGTGAATATGACCGGAGGCGTAAACTGTGGAAGGGGGCGCCGCACACGGCTAACAACTCTTGATGTGTGTTCTAACGGTGCCCCTCTTCATATATATATAGGTTGGAGGGGAGAAGGGGCAGCCAAGGGGGCGCCCCAAGTAAGAGGAATCCTACTTGGGCGCCTCCCAATTCAGCCTCCCCCCTTCCATATTCATCCGGAGGGGAAAGGAAGGAGGAGGGAGGAGAGAAGGAAGGGGGAGGCCGAATTGCTCCTTTCTCTCTTCCCCTCTTTCCTTCCCCCTTATTTTGGCCTACATGGGGTGCACCAGCCCCCTAGGGGCTGGTCTGTCCCCTTCTTGGCCCATTAGGCCCATGTAGTTGCCAGGGGGATGCCCGGAACCCCTTCCGGTGACCCGATATGTACCCGGTACCCCCAGAACACTTCCGGTGTCCGAATATCATTGTCTGATAACCCACAAGTATAGGGGATCGCAACTGTTTTCGAGGGTAGAGTATTCAACCCAAATTTATAGATTCGACACAAGGGGAGCCAAAGAATAATTGAAGGTATTAGCAGTTGAGTTGTCAATTCAACCACACCTAGAGATTAATTATCTGCAGCAAAGTGATCAATAGAACAGTAGTTTAATAGTTTTGATAATAGTGGCGGCAGCAATAGTAATAGTAACAGTGATAGCAGTAATTTTGTAGCAAGTGGAACAGTGATGATAGCAGTAGTAACTTAGCAGAAACAATATGGAAAAGTTTGTAGGCATTGGATCGGTGACTTGTTGGATGATATTCATCACGTGACAGTTATAACCTAGGGCGAGGCTCCAGTTCATCGATATAACGTAGGCATGTACTCCGTAAATAGTCATACGTGCTTTATTAAAAGAACTTGCATGACATCTTTTGTCCTACCCTCCCGTGGCAGCGGGGTCCATATTGGAAACTAAGGGATATTAAGGCCTCCTTTTAATAGAGAACCGGAACAAATCATTAACACATAGTGAATACATTAACTCCTCAAACTACGGTCATCACTGGAAGAAGTCCCGGTTATTGTCACTCGAGGGTTACTGGATCATAACACGTAGTAGGTGACTATAACTTGCAAGATCGGATCTAGAACATGGATATAATGATGATAACATAAACGGTTCAGATCTGAAATCATGGCACCCGGGCCCAAAGTGACAAGCATTAAGCATGGCAAAGTCATAACAACATCAATCTTAGAACATAGTGGATACTAGGGATCAAGCCCTAACAAAACTAACTCGATTACATGATGAATTTCATCCAACTCCTCACCGACCAGCGAGCCTACGAAGGAATTACTCACTCCCGGTGGGGAGCATCATGGAATTGACGATGGAGAAGGGTTGGTGATGATGAATAACGAAGATCCCCCTCTCTGGAGCCCCAAACGGACTCCAGATCTGCCCTCCCGAGGAAGAACAGGTCTTGGCGGCGGCTCCATCTCATGGATCGCGATAATTCTTTCTCCCTCATTTTTTCTCCAAAAATAGGATTTTATAGCGTTGGTTTCAGGGTCAGCGGGGCCACCAGGTGGGGACAACCCACTTGGGCGCGCCCTGGTGGGTTGTGCCCACCCAGGTGCCCCTCTCTGGCAGGTCTGGGCTCCAGAAATTTTCTTTTATTGTATAAAAATTCCTTGCAAAGTTTCGTTCCATTCCGAGAACTTTTATTTCTGCACAAAAACAACACCATGGTAGTTCTGCTGAAAACAACGTCAGTCTAGGGTTAGTTTCATTCAAATCATGCAAATTAGAGTCCAAAACAAGAGGAAAAGCGTTAGGAAAGTAGATACGTTGGAGACGTATCATCGTCCTATATATGAATCTTTACCTCTCGACCATTTCGAGACTCCTAGTCATGTCCGTGATCTCATCCGAGACTCCGAACAACATTCGGTCACCAAATCACATAACTCATATAATACAAAATCGTCATCGAACGTTATGCGTGCTGACCCTACGGGTTCGAGAACTATGTAGATATGACCGAGACACCTCTCCGGTCAATAACCAACAGCAGAATCTGGATGCTCATATTGGTTCCCACATATTCTACGAAGATCTTTATCGGTCGTATGATACGTCTCCAACGTATCTATAATTTTTGGTTGTTCCATGCTGTTATATTATCAACCTTCGATGTTTTATAATCATTTTATATCATTTTTTGGTACTAACCTATTGACATAGTGACAAGTGCCAGTTGTTGTTTTCTGCATGTTTTTTTACACCGCAGGAAACAATACCAAACAGAGTCCAAATGCAACGAAACTTTATGGAGATTTTTTTTGGACCAGAAGACACCCAATGGGCCAAGGCTGCGCCTGGGGGTGATCCGAGGGGAGCACAACCCACCAGGGCGTGCCAGGAGGCCCAGGCGTGCCCTGGTGGGTTGTGCCCACCTCGGGTGCCCCCCGGACTACCTCTTTGCTCTATAAATACCCCAATATTCCATAAACCCTAGGGGAGTCGACGAAAATCAATTCCAGCCGCCGCAGAGTCCAAAACCAACAGATCCAATCTAGATACCATCACAGATGGGGTTCACCACCTTCATTGGTGCCTCTCTGATGATGCGTGAGTAGTTCTTTGTAGACCTTCGGGTCCGTAGTTAGTAGCTAGATGGCTTCCTCTCTCTCGCTGAATTATCAATACAATGGTCTCTTGGAGATCCATATGATGTAACTCTTTTTGCGGTGTGTTTGTTGGGATCGGATGAACTTTGAGTTTATGATCAGATCTATCTTTTTATATTCATGAAAGTTATTTGAGTTTCTTTGATCTCTTATATGCATGATTGCTTATAGCCTCGTATTTATTCTCCGATATTTGGGTTTTGTTTGGCCAACTTGATCTATTTATCTTGCAATGGGAAGAGGTGCTTTGTAGTGGGTTCGATCTTACGGTGCTTGATCCCAGTGACAGAAGGGGAACCGACACGTATGTATCGTTGCTACTAAGGATAAAACGATGGGGTCTATCTCTACATAGATAGATCTTGTCTACATCATGTCATCGTTCTTATTGCATTACTTCGTTTCTCCATGAACTTAATACACTAGATGCATGCTGGATAGTGGTCGATGTGTGGAGTAATAGTAGTAGATGCAGGCAGGAGTCGGTCTACTAATCTTGGACGTGATGCCTATGTAATGATCATTGCCTGGATATTGTCATGAGTATTTGAAGTTCTATCAATTACCCAACAGTAATTTGTTCACCCACCGTTTGCTATTTTTCTCGAGAGAAGCCACTAGTGAAACCTACGGCCCCCGGGTCTATGGCTCATATTATTTGCCTTTGCGATCTATTTTCCTTTGCTTTTATTTTCAGATCTATTAAACCAAAAATAAAAAATACCTTGGTGCATTTTATTCTCATTTCATTTATTTGGCGTTCGATCTATCAATCTACTACAATTTATTCACGTCCGTTTTGCCAATTTCTGGCACCGTTACCCGAAAGGGATTGACAACCCCTTTAACATGTCGGGTTCCGAGTAGTTGTTATTTGTGTGCAGGCGCCGCATAGGTGTTGTTGCTTGGTTATCCTACTGGTTCGATAACCTTGGTCTCATCACTGAGGGAAATACCTACCATCGCTGTGCTGCATCATCCCTGTTGGAGATATGCCCTAGAGGCAATCATGTATGATGATATTTCCTATGTGTTTATGAATAAAGATAGTCCTTGGACATTATCAATGATGTGTATCAGCAAGTACATGACTTGTTTGTGGGACTATGCATTGTATGATAATTGTCCTAAAAGGTCCCTAGTCAAAAGGGTTGTGTGGACGCGCAGCCAACTAGACTAGCATATGAAATGGTTGATGGCTTGGTCTCACTAGCCATGGAGCATTGGATGCTAACCGGATAATATGGGCTTGGAAAGGTCTGGTCGGATTTGACAGAGTCAGATCCGAGTCAAGATAAGGCCCGAGTCGGACAGACCCAACTATGAGACGCAGCGATATGTCATCTGTGAGTCTCTAGTACAACATACGTTCTATGTCCTAAGACCTGAGCTGGCACATGTACTCGGGATGGTGCAGACTTGCTTTGGGCCGACCAAACGCTACTCCATGACTGGGTAGTTACAAAGGTAGGTTTAAGGCTTGTCCAGACCCATGCTGCGAGACATGGTCAAGCAAGATGGGATTTGCCCCTCCGACCAGGAGAGATATACTCTAGGCCCCTCATGTGATCCGACCAGGATAAGCATGGCCATGCGACAAGGATTATGATATAATCCGGATAGTGGTCGGCATCACTGGAACGAGAAAGAGGTCGGGCTAGCACAAGGATGACAGACTCGCCTTGAGCTCGACAACATATATCGTGTGCCAAAAGGAACGGAAGTGTGATGTACATGTTCGCTAACCAGCTTCATAGTCTGCTTGGTGTTCGGCATGCCTTGCTACACTACAAAAAAATACACTTCCGTGATGATACGTGTTTGTAACAGTAGGTCACGTTTTCTATCATGCATGTACATCCATGACAAATTTATGACAGAATCAAGATAGTCATTGTGATGTCGTAGAAGTGTTCCATGACATTACCAAAATTATCATCATGGAAGTGTCCACTTCCATGACGATAAATCGCGCGTCACAGAAGTGCTTTCGTCAAGGGTGACAGACACGTGGCATCCACCGTAACGGAACGCTGTTAAGCTATCGGGTCAGGTTTTGGATCCGATAACCCGTTAACAGCCAGGACCAATGGGGATTTTCCACGTGTAAAATTCTGATTGGCTGACGGAAACACGTGTCAGCTCCACGTTGGCACAGGTGTCACTCATCCAATGGGCGAGATGCGCCTATGATATGCTGACACGTGGACCAGCCCAAAAGTGGCCCATAAAGTTTAAATGGGCCGGCCCAACTAAAGGCCCACAAGATATTGCGGTCCATAATGGACCAGCCCAGCAAAAGGCCCACGGGATTTTTCGTATCATAATGGGCCGGCCCAGCTAAAGGCCCACGAGATTTTGCGGGCCATAATGGGCCGGCCCAGCTAAAGGCCCGCGAGATTTTGTGGACCATAATGGGCCGGCCCAGATAAAGGCCCAACATTCTCAGTTAAGGCCCGTACGGCTAGTGTCAAATCGGCCCGTCAACGGCCTGTCCTAAACTTGTCATCATCGTGGCCCATGATCACTTCTGGCCCGTTAACAGTCCGCGAAGTATATGGGCCGAATTACGGCCCGGTGTATTTCCGGCCTGTTAAAGGTCCTGCTTCATTTGGGCCCATTTACAGGCCATTAAAACTTTCGGCCCATAAACGACCGTGAAGGATTTTCGTCATATTCGGCCATGTCTGACATTCGGCCAGTTAGCGGCCCGCCATAGATTTGGGCCACTTTCGGCCTGTTGTGATTTTCGGCCTGTTAACGTTGGACGAAATCCATGGGCCATATGTGGCCCAACGTCACATCGGGCCCATTAACGTCCCATATAAAAATGACGATAATCTAGCCCGACCGAACTTCCGGCCTGTTAAAGGCCCGTGTATTAGGTCGGCACATTTACGACCCGTCCGAGTTTCGGCCGTGAAAGACCCGCATCGTAAATGGGCCCAATCTCACTTTCGGTCTTTTAAAGGCCCATGTTTTTTATGGGCTCGATATATTTACACCTGTAAACGGCCTATTGTTACTGAGGGCCCAAATTATGTTTAGGCTTGTTAAAGGCCCACTATGGGCACAGGCCTACCAGAAAAATATGAAATCTTATGCTGATTTAGGCCCAGATATTTTTAGTGGGCTACATGCAAATTTCGGCCCATAATCATTTTTAGCCCAATTGGAATGGGCCCGACGAATGTTGGCATGTTGGGCTCCTACGAAGCTTTCGGCCGAATACATTACTAAGATAAACCTACACTATACAAAAATAGCGTCGTAATTATTGCAGCCTTTGGCAGCAGCATAAATGCTGTATCACAACAAAAGGCCTGTTGGCATAAAGTTTACAGTCCTTGCAGATAAAAGCACCATTAGATGTATAGAAGCACAGATCATTTGACCTGAGTGCTAATGTTTCAAGCTGTAGAATCTGATGGAGCAGCACGATCTTCACCTTTTTTCCACCATTGCTCTTGAACAACGAAGCGAATGTCCGATAGTCTGGTTTCAAAACCATTCATATCTTGACGACATTTGTCAACCACTATTCTTGTTTCCAAAACGATGTCCATTAGGGATTGGACTTGTGTCTGGAGCACAGATATATCACTCTGTCTAGCAGGAAGATTTTGTTCAGTAGGCGATTTGGACGAGGTTACCTTGACAACCAACCCAGAATTACGCAGGAAGGTGCTTTTTGCACTGTTAGTGGAGAGATACTGACGCACTGGAGCAAGAGGTGACATTGTGCCTGTGGTAGCCTCGTCACCTTCAGGTGGTTGTGGCTGTTCAATCATTTTTTCCATAGCTTCCTGAAAGTTTGAACTTGTAGATTAGTGTACCAGATAAGTTACTAATGAGAAAAAACAAACAAAGTAGGTTACACGTTTATACATAACTTATTTTGGTGAACTACTGTAATACATTAGCATGTATTGTAGTGCCAACTACATAATAAAATCACTTTCGGAACATATGTCCATGTAGCTTGCCTACTGTATTGTCTATTTCCTCACATTCGTTGACATCTAAGGATAAAGCGACATGGTTTAAAGTAGGATGAACATAGTATGACATCATTCATATCATGGGCAAACAGATATAAAACAAACATGCTATTTTATCATTGTGTGCGCACGTGAATATAACAACTAGAATACAGATCAAGACCAAAAGAATATCCTTCATCTCTTTTAAACCATGTAAGGTGAAATGATACGTTAAGACAACTGTGTATAAAAGTGAACAGAGTAACTGACATTGGCTGCAAACCAAGTAGTTAAATAAACACATCACAGTACCAATCAGTTCAAAGGCAGGAGGAGTAAGGACTTACAACAACGGCTTGAAATGGTGTGCTCATGCCCTTCATCTTGCTGGTGTGGCAATCCTTGAAGATTTGCACTGCATTCAGTTCAGGTTCTTTTTGGTCCGCACAGGCTTTCCTCTGTATTTGGAACAAGTCAATATAGATACGATAATATGGCACATAAAAAAGAAGGAAGTAGCAGCTATTTACAAGAGCCTCGCAGTGTGCAATATAGCTACGAGATCTTGTTGTCTATTGGAATTTCACTTTAGAACGGTTGGTCTTGTTCTTCAAACAGTTAGCCTAGAAGAAGATACACTTGTAAGGCACATACATAAATACAAGTTCAATATGTGGTCTGATCAAATACATATAGCCTACCTGATACTTTGGATCAAACCAGTGTTTAACGAGGGCTATCCAGTCTTCATCTGTAATATATTCCACTGGAGATGTTTGGGCGATTTCATTGTTAGCCTTGCCTTCAAAGTGAGATTTTCTAAGGTGGTACCGATACTGTCGTAGAGCAGACTGAAAAACATGAGTGCATGCTTGTTTAGTTGCATCATCTTTCGGATCCAACTTGAACCTCATCTGTTGAAAAAAGAATGTGAGTCTTATTAGGAGGAAGCTAGAACGTATGGGACAGAGCAAAACAATATTACTAATTGCAATGAATAACATTACTTACGGATAAATGGTCAAGGAAGGTGTTAAACTGGGTATTGTCTTTCTCATTCCTGTACTGGATCCACGTTGGGAGGATACGTGCATGACACCTAACGGCAATGGCTGCCTCTGATACTAACTTGGCTGACTCTGTAGCATCACGTGGCCTTTTTAAACCTGCCTCAAAATGGATCTCCATTCTTCCTCCTTTAGATTTTGTTAATATGTCAAGCATTATCCCTGATGTCTGTTTCCGCTTGCGTCGTGGTGCTAGTTCAACAACGAATATGGAAAGTGTTAGTGTACATCAAACTGTGAGAGTACCTATAAAGGAGCATGCAACTGCAACTTGACTCGGTCAGGTACCGTCTTGGTGTTGATGCTCATGAGGTTCATCTGATCTTGCCAAGTCCTGTTGTGTCAGAAGTGCTTCAGAAGTAGTGTTAGGTGTGAAGGCAGCTTAGGAACTGGCCAGTTCCGGAGCAAACGAACGAGTAACTCGTTGAGATGCTGGTACAGATGAAGCGGATGCTGCAGCTGGTGGAGCAGGTGATACTGTGGTTGTAGATTTAGCTGGTGGACTTGGACCTTCTACTGCACTATAAGTACCAGCAGAATCTGGACGGCCGATCCTTTTTCGTTTCACCCGACGAGTAACACCACTCCCTACTATATTATTTTCCTTGCTCTTTTTTGACTTTGCCATGTCAAGCCGTACCCACAACACAAAAGAATAAAATCACTCTTCAGAACTCATTGATGCATGATACAGACAAGCAATACTTTGATGTAAGACAAACGTACGAGGATGGAATATGTAAAGAAAACATGACGACATGACATATTCACAGCTACGATGTGTAAACTAAGCAGAAGGATTTTCAAGAAAATAGAAGTGTTGCAAGCTAGACACCATATGAAAGATGCAACCAATATTACTCTGCCAAGTTAAAAGTGTCTTGTCATAAGTGGCAATTCAAAAAATTAGAAGCAGTACAACATAGAAATCAATGCAAGATGCAACCACTATCAAACTGCCATGTTAAAAGTGTCCAATCATGAGTGACTGATGCAGGATACACAACAGCAGTACTTTGATGTAAGAACATGGTATGATAGATAGATGAAGTGTATTCTAGACACAGAACGCCATGTCATATGCACCTGTATAACGTATGAACTCAGCAGGTGCAATTTAATCAAAATAGAAGAAATACAGGCTAGACAACATATCAATTATCACACTGTCAACTTAGAGCAAGCACCTGCGATGGAGTAGGGAGATGAACTCATCATGTAGACTTGGGACTTCAACTTCATTAGCAGTAGCAGTGGAAAATCTAGAGAGTCTCTGTTTGCGTCGGTGCGGAGGACCACCAACATCCCCTAACCTACTCTTTTCCTTCCTATTTTCTGATATTGCCTTATGAAGTCAAAACCACAGGAAGATGAATAAAATTAGCTCTGCACAACTGGTTGATGCATGATACAGACGAACACTACTTTGATGTAAGGCAAGCGCAGGATAGGAGGATGGAATATATACAAAAAAAGACAGCGTTTCATATTCACACGTAGGATAGGAGGATGGAATATGTATGAAAAAACAGTAAGCGGAAGGCATTTCAACAAAATTAGAAGAAATGAAAGCTAGGCACCATATGAACATGCAACCAATATCACTCTATCAGGTAAAAAGTGTCTCGTCGTAAGTGCCATTTCAAGAAATTAGAAGCAATACAAGCTAGAAGACAATGCAAGATGCAACCTACATCACAGTCCCAAGTTAAATGTGTCTTATGGGTAAGTGATCATTGCAGGTATAAGTTGTAAGCTACGCAGATGCAATTCAACTTAATCAGAAGCAATACAAACTAGACATCATACGAAAAACGCAACCACATATAACAGTTCCAAGTTAGAGCAAGCACTTGTGATGGTGGAGTAGGGGAGATGTGCTCATCATGTACACGTATGTTCTAGAAACAGGAACACGTGTCATATTCACATGCATTATGTGTAAAGTAAGCAGATGCAATTCAACAAAGTTAGAGCAAGCACCTGTGATGGTGGAGTAGGGGAGATGTGCTCATCATCTACACAGCTACGTTGACTGTCTAGCCTTGCGTTGTCTTGCGAATCTTGTTGGGAGGATGGCGGAGTAGAATCTGTAGAGAACCTCCGTTTCAGTTGCTCGGAAGGACGACCATCATCCAATGCCTTGCCAATTTCCTTCAGCTTTATTGATTTTGCATTGTGAGGTCAAACCGACAAGAAAAAGGAATATAATTCGCTCTTCAGAACTCATTCATGCATGATACTGACGAACACTACTCTGATGAAAGGAAAAGTCATGATACGAGGATGGAATATGTACGAAAAAATGGATGGCTTGACATATTCACACCTATGATGTGGTAACTAAGCAGAAGGCACTTCAACAAATTACAAGCACTGCAAACTAGACACCATATGAAAGGTGCAATCAATATCACTCTGCCAAGTTAAAACTATCTCGTCATAGGTGGCGTTCATCAAACTAGAAGCAATACATGCTAGAAATCATATTCAAGATGCAAACCAATATCACACTGCCAACTTAAAGGTGTTCCATCATAAGTGACTGATGCATGATACACAAGAAGAGTAGTTTCATGTAAGAACATGGTGTGATAGACAGATATAGTTTGTACTAAAAAAATGAAAGCGTGTCATATTCACAAGTATCATGTGTAAGCTAAGCAGATGCAATTTACACTAATTAGGAGCAATACAAGCTAGACACCATATGCAACATGCAACCAGATATCACACTGCCAAGTTAGAGCAAGCACCTTGGATGGTGGAGTATGGGAGCGGAGACTTGGACCTTGTAATGCACTATCAGTACAAGGAGAATCGGTACAGATGCTCCGTTTATGTTGCTACAGAGGACCACCATCATCGCCTTCCTTACTCTTTTCCTCCCTCTTTCTTGATTTTGCCTTGTCAAGTCAAACCCATAAGAAAAAGGAATAAAATTTGCTCTTCAGAAATCATTGATGCATGATACTGACGAACACTACTCTGATGAAAGGCAAAGTCATGATACGAGGATGGAATATGTACAAAAAAAATGGACGGCTTGACATATTCACACCTATGATGTGGTAACTAAGCAGAAGGCACTTCAACAAATTACAAGCACTGCAAACTAGACACCATATGAAAGGTGCAATCAATATCACTCTGCCAAGTTAAAACTGTCTCGTCATAGGTGGCATTCATCAAACTAGAAGCAATACATGCTAGAAATCATATTCAAGATGCAAACCAATATCAGACTGCCAACTTAAAGGTGTTCCATCATAAGTGACTGATGCAGGATACACAAGAAGAGTAGTTTCATGTAAGAACATGGTGTGATAGACAGATATAGTATGTACCAAAAACAGGAAAGCCTGTCATATTCACACGTACCATGTGTAAGCTAAGCAGATGCAGTTTACACTAATTAGGAGCAATACAAGCTAGACACCATATGCAACATGCAACCAGATATCACACTACCAAGTTAGAGCAAGCACCTTGGATGGTGCAGTAGGGGAGCGGAGACTTGGACCTTGTAATGCACTATCAGTACAAGGAGAATCGGTACAGATGCTTCGTTTACGTTGCTGCAGAGGACCACCATCATCGCCTTCCTTACTCTTTTCCTTCCTCTTTCTTGATTTTGCCTTGTCAAGTCAAACCCACAAGAAAAAGCAATAAAGTTTGCTCTTCAGAACTCATTGATGCATGATACTGACGAACACTACTTTCATGTAAGGCAGCCGCATGATAGGAGGATGGAATATGTATGAAAAACAGGACGGCGTGACATATTGACATGTATGATGTATAAAGTGTAAACTAAGCACAAGGTGCTTGAACTTGTTAGAAGCAATGCAAGCTAGAAACCATATGAAAGATGAAACCAATATCACTCTGCCAAATTAAAAGGGTGCCCTAACAAATGTATTTGACCAAATTAGAAGCAATACATGGCAACAGGCTAGAAATAATATGCAATATGCAACGGATAAAGGTGACTCATCGTAAGTGATTGATGCAGGATATAGAAGAGAGGTAGTTTCATGTAAGAACAAGGTTAACACATAGATGTAGTGTGTACCAAAAATAGGAAGGCATGTCATATTTACAGGTATAATGTGTAAACTAAGCAGATGCAATTTACCCTAATTAGAAGCATTACAAGCTAGACACCGTATGCAACATGCAACCACATATCACACTGCGAAGTTAGAGCAAGCACCTGTGATGGTGGTGTGGGGGAATTGCGGTCATCAACTAGAGAGCTACGTTGACTATCTTCATTTAGCCTTGCTGTTTCTTGAGAATCATGTGGGGAGGATGACACTGCACTCTTTAAACGAGTATGGCATCTCACAGTAACCCACCCTGGTGTCTGTCTCATCATAAGTGATTGACGAGGGATACAAAAGAGCATTAGTTTGATGTACGAACATGGTTAATAGGCATATGTAGTACTCCCTCCGTTCGGAATTACTTGTCACAAAAACGGATGTATCTACAACTAAAATACATCTAGATACATTCATTTCTTAGACGAGTAATTCCGAACGGAGGGAGTATGTATCAAAAACAGGAAGGCATGTCATTATCAAAGGTATAATGTGTAAAGTAAGCAGATGCAATTTAACCAAATTGGAAGCAATACAAGCTAGACACCATATGCAACATGCAACCACATTTGACAGCGCGAAGTTAAAGCAAGCACCTGGGATGGTTGTGTGTGGCAATTGAGATCATCAACTGCAGAGCTACGTTTACTGTCTCCAACTGCTGACACTGCATCCTTTAGAGCGCTGAAACGCTTAGTGCTTATCTTCGAATTACACTGGAGCGACTTCTGTCTTTTCTTTTCAGCATTCATCAACACTGCGTCAGAGTCTGAAATACCCATGCATAAAAAAACAATAGTGTGTGTATGGGTGAAGTGTGTGCACAATTAGTACAGTGTAAAGGTAGCAGATAGCAGGTCGGTGAGAAATAAATGACGGGAGACATATGATAGCTCTGCAACATGCATGGCACACTAAATTACTACAGGATTCTATGAAAATAACATTCGACTGAAAACAAATAGGTCAGTCCATTTTTTCTGCACCGTCCGATGTACAAAGAACGGGCAGATCGCCTTCATCTACCTCCAGCCAGTCAGTGTTGAAGATCTTCCTCGAAACGGCAGCGACCATCGGCCTAGTCCCCTGCCTGCGCCCTCCCCTCGACCTCACCGCACTGCCGTGCTTGGCACCGCCCCCCGGCAATCCATTCAAGCCCCACCGACCTCCAGATCGGGCGCAAGCAGCTCCTGCGCCCCACACCCCTATGATAGAGACCGATGCGCCGCTTCCCCGGTGAACAGGCGGACTAGGTGCTCCGCGCGCCTAAGCGGGTGCTGCTTCTTTTAATTGCGGTTCGACTGACCCTGAATTGAAATCCAGGCAGGCTACTGACCTCTAGCAAAGGTGAAATAGTAAAGGGAGGAAACCTTGTGCATTTAGTATCACGAAGAAGATGCAGTAAGAAGCGCTCAACTAGTTTCTTTCGTGGGATGAATACGGTGTGAGCAGAGACGTAAGGTTTGCACGAATAAGGGAAGAGGATTACCTCTTTCTGTTGGCAGTGCTGTGTCCTCCTTCTGTTTTTCCAAGGATCTTCTTGTGGTTTGCCAGAAACGAGAAGTTGTGGAGGACGGTGCAGCCTTGGACGAACCCATGGCCAAGTTGTTGAGTGTGCTGCGGTGACCGTCTGTCGGCGGCGGGGAAGCAGATCCGAGGCCGCGAACGACGGTGTAGCAGGAACAACTCCTGTGCGATGGACGGTTGCGACAGTGGAGCGGCAGCAGTGAGGCGCAGGACGACATGGTCGGAGTGGTTCTGGTACGGTGCACGTCGGCGTCGGCGTCGTGGAGGTAGCTCTACCTCGGCTTCAGCTGCTAAGTCCTTGAGGGCGTTGCGATTGCGGTTGCGTTGGACAACGACGTCGGGGTACCAGCTCCAGCGTGATGGAGGAGGGCGGCGGTGGATTGGGCGCTATGGGGTGGAGGACGGAGGAGGCTAGGGTTTCGCGGCTGGTTGAGAGGGCGTTTTGGCGCCCACGGAGTATGAATGGGGAAATGGAGGGAGGTAGGGAACTAAGGGGGGACAATGTTTCAGTTTGGGACGCGCCTGTTTGAAATTTGGGGAAAGTTACAAACTTTGCTCCCATCTAAAATTTCGGACATATTGCGGGTTGGGGGTAGGACAGTAATCTCAGGTGTCCCAAATGTGGGCGGGATAGATTTCGGCCAAGCGCATGGGTGTTTAGGCGCCCACGGCGTATGAATGCTTCTCGGAGGCGGTTGAGATTGGCGTCTTGGTGAAGTTACAAACCTACCCCAGTTTAGACCTTTGGACATCGGGCCGATAGGCTACACGGGCCAGAGTCAGGACATTAATTTCCTACCACCAAACATTAGTCTCGTGCGGTTTCGGGTGACCAGAGGCCTATTTGACGCTTCGTTCAATATTTGGGAGCAGAAGCATTAACGTTTTCAGTTCTCTTGAATTGAACATTCAGGATTTGTCAAACTTCACAAATCTTTACTCTTGAAAATCCTAAAGCTATGATTATTTTGGAATGGAGGTGGTACATTTGGATATACATTGTACACGAGTATATATTAAAAAATATGCAACTTACCTGAGTTCATGCATGGTTCCAGATATAATCTCCTTGGTTGCAAAAAAAATAGACATGCGTATGAATATATATAGCATGTTCAAACGCACAACAAAGATTGATGCCCCCTTTTACATCTGATTTACAAATGCCATTATCTCGGGTTCAAATAGATGAATGCACTTCCTATGAATTCGAATCTTCGAAACCTCCTTTATGTTGAATTCGACATGTATTCTATTTCGCAGCTAGCAATTTGGAATGTATCCATGCAAGTGACAAATGTATAAAGTGCTTCACACTAACAACATGGAGTGCACTAATTAATGTTTATATATGAATTGCAAAAGCATCCATTTCCTGTATTTCAAACCGCTCTCACTCTATGGATCGATAATATGAAATAAACACATGCACATGCTAGAATTCAATAGAGTATGGGTGTCTGATAGACCGATTTTCGTCCATACACAATTTGCAAAATTCATGATCTCATCCAAAAATAATAATGCCATTTATATTTTAATTTAATGCGTAGAACCGCCTTTTACACGTAGATGCACTATGCCTCAGCCCATTCTCACAAACGCGCTATATATCTCTCTATCTACCGCATGAGTGCACACACTTTATATGCATCGGCATTTCTCTTTCACACATGCTCACAATCTCTCTCGGGGTGTCGGGGAGTCTCATGCACATGCTCTCACTGTATCTCTCTCTCTCTTTCTGACTACTATGTACCACTCTTTTCACTAATCTCAGTTGGAAAACACTATTTCTCTCACATGCATATACACACACGCATGGTCTCTACTAGCCCTCTATACGCACATATATGTGCCTACGTGTCTCCCGCACGCACATTATCTTTAGGCCTCTCTCGCACACATTGCCCCCTGACACACCTCTCTCTTAGTAGTTGGCAGATATGATTCCATCATATCATTCGGTAGGATATCCCTGACTGTTAGGCTGGACGGTAATACGAGGCAAAGTTTTACCCTAGTTCGGACCCTTGCAGTTGAGGAAAAAGCCTACTCCTGGTACTGTATATTAGTGATAGGGGTGTGTACAAAGTACACGTGAATACCAGGCATTGTGCGTGTGTGTATACTATCGACGAACTAGCCCCCAAGCTTCTATAACATACTGGGGGCCTAGGGTTACAAATCATATATAGTCGGCTTATCACCAGTGGGGATAGAGTCCTCCGCGACTCTGGTAGCTAGCTTCGTGTTGTACGCCGAGTCCTCCACATGGGTCTTCGTATAACGCATCTCGATCCAACCTATGTGGCGCAGGATGGAACCGACCCATGAGTCCTCATGTTGACCCACCACAACTAGAAATGATGTGCCCACCACACCACACACGCAATCGGCCACTAAGAAAATAAGCATATACAATTGTACAATGTTATACATGAAAGTTAATTGCATGGTGCATCCAAAAATATTTGTTCTGCATTGTGAATGTTTATATATTCTCCTAAAATATTAGTCACGGGAAAGAGAAACGAAGGGCATATCTCTCCTTGTCTCCACCGGACATCCCCTCTTTCTACCCCACTTTCACGTACGCACACAAACTATCTCTCGGCCCTCTAAAAGTATGCATGCCCACGACACATTCACGCATGACGGTCTCTGTATTTCAAGCTAAAGCACTATACGGTCACTGGAGTTCAGAATATGCTCATTACGGTCACCGTATACATTCTCATGGTGATCATACAGTATCTAGCTCACGATATGTCTCCGTATTTTCTTGATGACACTGAAGGAGTTTGCATTTGATGCGTGCTCCGTATTTTGTTGACGACACTTATGGTCATTGTATTTGAAGCGAAAGCACGATATGGTCACTGGACTTCAGAATAAGCTCATCACGGTCACCACATACATTTTGTCATGCTAACCAACATGTGGTTGGATGGTTAGGAGGACAGTGGTTTCTCGAGCCCACCAGGGTTAAAGTCCCGGTGCTCGCATTTATCCTGGGTTAATTTCAGTATTTTCCGGCGATGTGCGTTCGGTGGGAGGAGACGTTCCACTCGACTACGAGGCACCTATGGTGACTTCGTAAAATCTCAAGATCATATGCTGGCCCACTCTCTCGAAGGTGCTCATAGGGGTAGGGTCTGCGTGTGTGGGCTTATAGCGGTGAGTTCTTGCGCGTATATATGAGCCCTTGCGTCTGTACCGTGTTAAAAAATACATGTCATGATTATACGGTCACTGGCTCGCCCGTACAACTCTGTATTTTGTTGATGACACAATCAATTGACTAGTCAAACGTTCCACGTGGCGCAACTAGTGTTGCACATCGGGGCGCGTAACCGTCGGGCCCACCTGTCAGCCCGTATATGAAAGAAAGAAATGGTAGTTTGAGTGTGTACTGTGTTAATAAAATACATTTTAGGGTGATCATACGGTCAGTGGCTCACCATACAGCTCCGTAATTTGTTGATGAGATGATCAATTGACCAGTCAAACGGTCCACATTCAACAGCGCACATTACCATAGGGCCCACCCGTCAGCGCGTATATGAAGGACAGAAATGGTAATAAATTAGTGGTCGGTGGGTACTCTAAGTCGTGAGACCTCTGGTTGGCAGTCGCCGGCAGTGGGGGGAGGGGGCGTTGATTGGGTGGTGGGGTGGGGATCGCCAGAGAAAAAGCTCGA
>NC_057802.1:131085248-131095088 GCF_018294505.1 Triticum aestivum
GGCCCTTGATTTCGTATCCAACGGCTGGAAAATCTAATGACCAGAGATGAAAAAGTCAGTCGACTGACGTGTAGCCTCACCCCGCACGTACACATGCACGCACGCAAGACACGCACGCATGCAGGCGTGCAACACTGGCACGTACACATAACGAACACACGCACGCATGCAGGCGTGCAACACTGACGCGTACACATGCACTCACGAACACACGCACGTACGCACACATGCATGCAACACTGAAACGTACCCTTGCACGCATGCAACACTCGGACGCCTGCATGCACACAGCACACGAGCAAGACACACGCTCAACCTATACGTGCATGCACCCTTTGTTAAGGACATGGATTGTTACGGGTATTAATCAATCTTATCTGTGATAAGCAGAACATTGATGTTTGTAGTGGTCTTTATGAATCACAACGTATCGAACGGGCTGTCAACATAGTAGGCTTATCTACATGAAAAGGATGACGTCACACTCAATGAACAATCATCGGTTTATGAAATGCCTACTTCTGACCGCCCTGGCCCACCAAAGGTTTCTTTGCTGTGCGCTGCCTGCGTTGGGTCATTGACATGCAGGCCATGTACCCAAAGAGCCCACACGTCAGTGGAAGAACAGCGCGCTGTCCTACGTCAGAGTCGAGGGCGCCACTCGCTGCACGCCCGGCTGAACACGCCTCCTTGCCGCATTCAAACACCTCCATGAAACCTTCCCATGTGGAAGCCGAGAAACCCACTCTGGACGCACGTCCGTTCATGACCGGGCCGACATTAAATGCAACGCCGGCCGAGCTCCTCCCGTCCGCCGTCTATTTAATCTCCTATTTAAACGAGGCCAAACGCCGGCCAAGAATCGCACACCTCCGCCGCTCCCCTATCTCCTCCTTCACCATTTTGTCCACTCTTACAATGGCTTATGAAGAGCAGTTATTCCACATCCAAGCCGGCTGGGTGGCCCGCCGAGCCCACTGGATACGAGCTATGCAACTCGCTGATCCACCTCCCTCCCCTCATCCGACGGAGCCAGTTGCCGCCCCAAGCCGGCGCGCGGTTCAGCAATTCGCCGCTCCAGGCCAGCTCGACGAGGAGCGGCGCACGGGCGTCGTTGCTGCCGTCCATGCCGCCGCCTCGTACAGCGTCTCCCGTTTCTGTGGCCGAGACTCCCATGCCGACGGCTGCGCCATGCAAGCAGCGACAGAAGCCGGGTGCGCGGAGAGCGACGAGTCGGTGGCGAGCGCCTCCGCGTCCGCCGCCATCATCGAGGAGAAGTAGAACATGGGAGGCCGCCACCGCTTGGGTCCCATGAAGGCCACCACGGAGGCGACGCCGGCGTACACAGCAGGTGTCTTGCCAGATCCTTTTCTTGCGAGGACCTTCGTCGACCCCGCATATACCTCCGGGGCTCCCGGCAGTCCGGTGATCGTGCTGCCGGACATGAGGAACACAAATCGATCGGCAGGCAACCATTTAGGCCAGGTATTATATACCTGTGCTGTCTAGAACTAGCACCGCATAGTTCATTTGAATGTAATGAAATCCGTCATGTTTGTATGAAAATCCGGTATCTTATATGATTTCCGTCGTTGTTTATATGAAATATCGCTGTGTTTGCCTGAATTTCGTCCGGTTGGTTGACTTGCTGTCATAATGTGTGCGGCTACGGTTGGATGGCGTAATTTGCGGGTCGCCGGTCGGTCTGCGGGCGGCTCGGGCGGCGTGGTGGGACAAAAAGAACGCAACTCGTGCGAGCTCGTCTCCAACGTCCGCGCTGGAGGATGCATGAGAACCCGAGCCATTCCTCGTTCATCGGTGGCAAAGGCACCGGTGGACAAAAGGGTCGCCAATATTTTGGCTACCCCGGGCAAGATCCAAACAGCCCCTCCCAACAGATTCAAATCCCTCGTCCGCCGTCAAATTTTGCCATGTGTTGTTTTCATGGACTAGCAAGATGCCCGTGCGGTTCACGGAACATCAAGATGCATTTTTTTTACAAAACACCTGTTGTGATTGACCCATGCAGGAGTAATCCCATTTTGTAAAAACTAATGATTGCTCGAGAATTTTATCGGATAAATGGTATCTCGAGAATTTTATCGAACTCCATTTTTGTATACAAGGCCACAAACCCATATTACAAGTACCAAGGCAAAAATTAATGTCTTCTAACTCAATGTTGCAAGCCACCTTGTTTCCTTGTTTGCCGTGTAAATTAATGTGTATTCTTCTCTTTCATGCACATCAAGCCAATGCTCACACTCCTGCATGCATGCAAGGGATAATTAATGTCCTCCTTTTCATCGATTAGTGTTAGTGGCCTTGTATATCTGCAAATTGTAATTTTGATAGTGGCCTTGTATATAAAAATGGAGGGAGAAAGATAAGAGATAAGGTGAGGAGGAGTGGGGCGTGGTGGTGACTGGTGGTCGGACTGGGCGGAGGCATGGGGATGGAAGGCGCATTATGTCTAGGTTTGTATCTCTATAGTCCCTCCCACACACACCCACGTAGGTGGGGGACGTGCACGAAGAGAAGAGGTGCACGCACGATGCACGTACTCCCGTCTCTTTCCCAACCACACCCGCGCGGGTACACGGTGGAGCTAATTTCTGTATGAAAAGGCAGCCCACGTGGTAACTTGACACGTGTACTGGTTGTCCACTAGATGGAGGGAGGATCGTCTACCACGGGTGAACAAACAAATTGCGACTTGACGTGTTATGTTAAAAAAGAGGCAAACCATGTGGGGCCTACCTTAGAGGCAAGGCTCTATACACTAGATTACTTTTGATGTGTCCCGTCAACTCGCAGAACGAGGAGAAGCTTGCTTAGTACGCCATCTCCCCCACCCACGGGCGCGGTGGCTCGCAGGATGAGGTGAAGCTTGCTTACTACGCCTTACGCCCGCACCCTCGCCCACGCGCGCGGTGGCTCGCAGGACGAGGAGAAAATTTTACTAGTACTCCCTCCATTTACTCCTCGTCCCTACTACCTTGGTTAGAGAGATTATCATACTGTTTGGAATATATATGTCCTTTAGTACTCCCTCCATTTACTTATACAAGGCCACTATAAAAAAATACATTTTGCATCTATACAAGGCCACAAATAGTAATCGAGACAAAAGTTACTACTCCCGCCTTTCCAGTTTATGGCTCAATTTCAAAATCTCTCCAACCAAGGTAGACGGTGAGTGGTCGAATTAATTTCGTACTCCTAGTTTGCACAAGTAATTAGTACGCTCGTTTTTCTCAAGAAGTTATGTTTACCGAGGCATTAATTAGAACGAATGCATGAATGACCACTAAATTTCCATGAACTTCTACATGCATTGGTGAGTTTTCTCTTGACACTGCTTGCATCGGGTGATCTAACGCACCTCAAAATCCAACATGTGATGGTACTACTACTAGTAGTAGAATTGAGACTTATAAAACGGAAAAATGAATGTTTTGTAGATGAGCCCTATAAACCCTAGTGGGTACGTACTCCGTAAAATCAGATTTTCCCAAAACTAAGTCGCTCAAACTTTATTTGCTTGTTTCCCTTCCTGCCTCCTTGCCTCGAACAGACTATGCCAAACTCCCCTGCCTGCCGCGCGGGAAAAGACCCGCCCTCACCTTTTTTTAGTCCGGGTTTGTATCGATGGATCGCGCGAAGCAGCAAACACCCAAGCCGTGTCTTGTACTCCTCCATCGACGCTTGCTTTCATGAATTCTGTACTTCCTATCGCCGACATGTGGGACATATAGCAACCGGGTCGACGTGTCAAGCACCAAATAATAGTGCAGAACAGCAGGGGGGACGCACCCCAGTCGTACCGCCCCAGTAGTAGTAGTAATGAGCAATGAGACGTCAAATCACAATGCCGCACCTTCCCAGACGGACGAAGCAACCATTATTTCACACTTCAGTTCGCCATCATCTCAAACCACGTAGTACTGCTTCTGCCTCAAGAGGGACACGCGCATCGCCTTGGTACATCATGACACGTGGGACCGCATGACAGGCCATGCTCCCCCGCCGATCGCTCAGTAAAATCACCTCATTTTTACTACTATACTTCCTCCATATCGGTTTACATGGCATGCACGTCGTTCTAGGTTGAGAATTTAACTGGATATATATATATGTGTGATGAACCGTATATGTTTAGAAACTACATCCGCTTAATAATCCAATGATATACTTTTTGTGACATAGTAACTCAAATTTAGTTAGTCAAATGGATGACCTAGAACTACGTGCACGCCCTATAAACCGAGACGTCTAAAAAAACGAGACGGAAAGGGTAGTTCAGTACGTATCTTTTTAGATCAATATAGTCGGGATTCACCAAGGAGAAAAACCAAGTGGTAGGCTGCACCTGTCGTGTTGGCGTAGCGATTCAAGCAGGGTCAGTCCGCACACGAAATGGCGACACACTTAACAGGACTCCTTTGGCCGACATGCGGCTCATCCACCATCTTGTTCCACGTGTGATGCACCAAATTACAGTTCAGAGCAGCGGTTGGAATTGGAGGCACCCCGGTCGTAGCGCCGCAGTAGTAGAAAATGAGCGATGAGGGGTCAAATCACAAAGCCCCACCTTTCCCGCATTAAGCTGGACGGACGAAGCAACCATCATTTCACTCTAGGGAGCAAGAGCTTAAAGAAAAGAGAAAACCAATGATGCGTGCGGCAGCTACCTAGGGCACCCTAGTGTAGGGGTCTTCACTACAAATCATTTTTTTGAAAGCGCCTCCACTACAAGTCGGCTTCTCCCTCGTCCTCTTGAAGAAAACCGATGATGCGTGCGGCGGCAGGGTTCGTAGGAGTACTACTAGGGCTTGCAGGGCCACGTCGTAGTAAACGGGAGAGGGATCGAGTTTGAGTCGAAGCCTTAAATATGTGTGGGCCTCTTGGTTTTAGGGGAACGAGGCAACATTTTGGGTTCGGGGACCAGTGGAGATATAGTACGTACAAAAAATTGTGGACGTAGGTTCGACCGAAATGCAATGATGCATGGGCCCTGCATTTTGATATACCTGGGGCCGCGTGAAATTTGCTACTCTACTCAAAACTAGTAAGGTACACATGCATTGAACGCATGAGATTTCGAAACCAAATTATGAATAAATACACACTATAGCATGTAAAGCTTTGAGTCATATATGCATAATGTAGACGTTCGTTTAGTTCTTATAGTTCATCTCATTCAAAATCAATTAGTTTTATAAAAAAGTTAAGATTCATGGGGTTGTGCATTGTAAAGCATAAAGTAAAAAACAAATAATGGCATTTCATTTAGAAAAAAATCAATTATGATACGGAAGATTCTAGAACAAAGGAGAAGTGCATGTGTTTTGAGGTTTGTGCATTATGCTTAAGTTCAACCATGGAGTCTTCTAAATTGTACATGTGGCAGATCTGGTGGAATGTTGATGATATCCAACGGCCAGTAGTGCTCGGATTTGCCATCTCTGCACTGTCGGATTAGCTTCATCCAGCGACCATCTTTCAAGTTATTCGCACACTATATAGTTCTTGTGCCATAGTTGCATGTCTTGGAAAAAAGCTACTAGTGGGTTGTACTAGCTATTTAGGAATATAAGATGTATACATGGAAGTTGTAGGGAAAGAGATGACATGGAGTATCTCAATTCCTATGAGTAGGGATTGGCAAAGAGATGTCATTTGGTTGACATCATAGGAACTTTTCTATTGAATCTAGAGATGACATGTATCTCAATTCCTATGAGGAGGGATTAGAAAAGAGATGTAATTTGGTTCATACCATAGGAACTTTTCTATTGAATATACTCTAATGTTTATTTTCCTTTGAAATTATGGGAGTATAGGAATCCATTCATATGAACCAAGCGGCTCTAAAGCTATAGAAATGATATCATGTTTATTTCCTTTGAAATGTGGAGTATATGAATCTCTAAAGGAAAAAATCCTATAAAAATCATATCATATAGAATTCCTATGATATTCCTCCACACCAAAGGATGGTTGAAATTGCTGCAGGTGATACGGTGGTCTTTCTTTGTAGACTCCTCCCCCATCTTTATAGTTACCTCTCGAAGATGAATGAAATGATATATACAGGGTATTCTACATGTGCAATTTGGTACACGAAAACTCGGTAAAAGTTTGCGAGTTTCGAATTTTCAATAAAGCTATATGCACTGCATTTTGGAACGGAGGGAGCATACGGCAGTTGCTAACACTCACATGGAAGATTTGTGTGTAGGAGGAGTGGCTGTTCTGTTAAATGACATGGCAAACTGACACCGTCGGATGCCGATCTAACGGTTCTTACGGCGTTCGTCAGGAAAAGGCTTGTGGCGAACGTTTATTGGATAATGATTTACGGACACATGCATTGCATTGATACGTGCCCCCCCTCTCTCACGCACACGCACCCTCCCGAGTCCTCTCGCACCCACCGTCTATATGCAGGTAGACGTCACACACATATGTGCTCTTCACACCCTACCCTCAGAACTTCTAAAAAACAAAAGACGTCGCGCACATTTTATTTTAGCTCACACGTCACATACTTGTACTATTACTCTTGTGGCGAACGTTCTTTGGGCATAGTATATTGTACTCTCACGAAGAGAAGCGGTGCACGCACGCACTAGTTCTCTCACACCCACTCGCGGGTACACGTAGGAGCGCATTTTTTTGAAGCTGGTACAACAAAATCACTCCACTACATATATAAGCAGGAGCCTTAGCGCTTGCTTTACTAGGGTTCCTCTCGTTCACTCTCTCATGCTCTCCAGATCTAAGCAAGACATAGGTGGCCACACTCTCTCTCAACTCATGGCTGGTCACAAATCTGGCCGGACAACCTCGACCGGGGCAGGGGTGTAGGTGCATCGTTCACGTTGTCGTCAGCGGCGAGGGAGGAGACCAACGGCTGCCCGCGCGTCCCGATCGGCGGCTGTGCCGTTCTCTCCAAGAGAGCACCGGCTCCGGAGGGCCTCCGACCCCTTCTTCCTCCCTGCGGTATTGTGGCCAAGATGCGGCCTCCCGAGGCCGTCTTTGCCACATGCCGACGATCCTCAGGTATATATTCCTTCGAAACCTGCCTTGCTCTACTGCCCCAGCTCCCCACTTGGCTTCGTGTGGATCTTTTTCTACTTTCGTCCGTTGTTCCAAAGCCACCTAGACTTTTACTATTATTAGAGGTAAAGCTAGTTCATACAGTCGACTCTAAGAGTTGGTTCAAACAGGGAAGAAAGTGGGAAAGCTGTAGCATGAATCTAGGACTTGGTTCTAAGAGGAAACGGGGGAAAGTAGTAGATACTGGCTACCCAACCGGTCTCTTGGTTGAAAAGACGAAGAAAGCATGGTGGATGGCGAAGGGTGGGGGCAAGTGGACCTATCTCTTGGTTGAAAAAGGAAAGAAAGTGACGGGTGTTGGGGGACAACGCAAATGAGAATGAGCAGGTCTAGATTTCCTGTGCTCACATAGGAAAATGTCGCCGAGGAGATAAAAAAAGGGACAAATGCAGACACACTGCCTGAGTGTTTGCCGCTCTCAGCAACCACATCTGCCTCACCACTTTATGTCTCCGCTGTCCCTACGCCCATATCACTACCGTTAATGTAAAATCACATGAAGCATTAAGCAATGTCACCTAATGTCACTATAAGTAATAGTCTAGTGCCGTCGATAAATTGAAGCAATGCCACCACCATTTTATGAAGTGCTTCCGTCTTGCTTTATTTCCCATGAATTGTGTTTTTGCAGTTACACTTAAATCTCACACCGCTAACATTGCTTCATCCCAGTGGAACTGCACAAATTTGATTGCACATTTACTGACCATGTGCTACTCTCATGACAGTAATACTAATGCTATTGTTCTGCATGTTAATCTAGTGGCAGTGTTGATGTGATGTGATGCTACTTACTTAAGGACACTTTCATACTGTCAATCTAGTGCCAATTATAACACAATAGATGCTGCTGTTAATCATACGCCACTGCAAATATCTGTCACTGTTTAAATAACCGTATTTCGTATTTGCGGAAACAGGGATGTCTGTCTCCATATCGTTTTGGGATGTCTGTCTCCGTATCGTTTCTATTCGCGCAATCAAAAGCACACACCTCAGTTTTAGTAGAACTGCGCAAAATGAGATGGCTATCCCTCGTTGCCGTCGTCTAACCACCCATCTTCCAGGTATTCCTATATTGGTAGTTACTAGGTAGAATGACCAACGCAATCTAAAAGAAGCTGATTCATATGTTTTACTTCCTGATTGCAGTGCAGGGATGAGCGAAAACATCTGCATCCTAGTCCGGAATGCACTTTCCTCCAGTTCATCCATGGACCGAGGACAAGCTGGCACGGCTGCACGGAGGTTTTTGGGACAGGTGCGCGGACAAGAAGCATTGTGGTCTGCTTATTTCTGCAAATAGCGGCGCTTAAATTTAGTGGAATGCACAAGACTTTCAGCTGGTCAGTACACTGCATGGTTCAGTTCAGCATTTCAGCTGAGAACACAATTATAATTGGTTATTATGGAATGAGAGAACCTAACCCTGGATGGTGGCAACAAGAAAAAACCAGAGTGAACTCCTGGAAATTTAAGCCTGCCGGGAGGCCCTTTGCTCAGAGAAGCCTTGCTTGTTTTTTTCCCGATTTGTAAACCTTCTCACAACTTTGTCTTTTGCTATTAATTAGTATATGTTTGCTATGTTCTATGAATCATTGAGATGTATAAAATTGCTTAACTTATGCTTTTCAAGTTTTTTATGAAGCCGAGTTTAATGTGAGTGTTCCACATGAACGCTGGACTAGCGTGTGAACGTTTGGAATTTACATCGTGGCCTCAGTTAACTGCATGAACCACTATAACAAGATACATAGTTGCTTATATGTCAGACAACAGATTGTTGATTGTTAGCTGGTCGAGAGCCTAGTGTTGAAGCGAGCTGAGCCAATGTGCCGTGTTTTGCACAACTGCTTACAAGTGGGGTAGCAGCAACAGTGTTTACAAGTACTTATGTATACGTCGGCGCACATTTCTCGAACGAGTACTATATTTCATCAAAACACACACTGCTCATATGATAAAACTAGTGAGGACGCATCTGTTTCGACAACGATTACGATGATTCACAGGCACACAAAAGTAGCAGCAGTTCCCATAGACGGATTCAAACAGAGTACTAGCCCCAGAGGGCTCGATAATAGGCAAGGTTCGGATAATTAGACAGAATCCAAACTACTATTAAACACTAGCTGGGCAAGTATCTCATACCTCGATCTAATTTGGGCTGGACACAAGACGGACCTTGCCATGAACATCATCGAGGACGTCCGGCAGCAGCTCAATCCTGTGAACCTTCATGAAGAAAACCTTGTGGCCTTGCCACTCATAAACTTGTTTGTGGACGCATGCCACGTCATCTTCCTGCGTAAGCTTGACAAGAACAGTATGCCTAAAAAACGAAGGAGTAGCTTTGAACTTCTTGTGCTTGAGTACACCCTGAACAACACGCCTGACAACAGTGAGGCTGGAATACAACTCTTCATTGGTATAAGCGCAAATGGCCTCCAGGATCCAACAGCCTAAAAACTCTGTTTTCCCAGTGCGTATATTTAGGTCATCCGCCTCATAGCGAGTGACATGTACAACCACACCATCCTTGTCTGCATCAGGGTTCTAATTGAAACAGAAACAAATTATGAATTACTTTCCAGCATAAGAAACACAAGTTATTTAAACCATTATGTATAGCTGGCATCGAAGCTAATAAAATTTTGCATTATTCATCACCACATACTTAGATGAAAAACCACAATCGAGATCGGCAAAGAAGAA
>NC_057802.1:131095394-131109008 GCF_018294505.1 Triticum aestivum
CACATCCTCGAAGGGGGAAAACTGCTCCTGCAGTGCCACGGGGGCTGTAACCTCAAACGGGGCGTTGACCATCTCAGTAGTGGCCGTGAGCGTATCTGGGGTCGGCTCGGTGGCTGCCTCCATCTTCTTGGAGCTCTCTGTCTCGTGGGGATCAGCCTCCCGCGTCTGCTCCAATATCGGCAGATCTTTGCCTGGTTCTCCTTGGTCCATCATGAAACTGACGCATACTAGGAGACCACTGAAAGGAAAACACAATCGCAATGACAATGAAACAAAAAAGAGAGTGAGGATCGGTTACTGCTTTGCAAAAGTTCTTTTTTTCTCTGAACGAAAATATACCAACATCACGGATCCGCTTACCTTCCCTTCGTTGGGAGAGAAGAACAGTGGCAGATGCGAGTGTTGCCTTTCTTGAAGACGGTGAGGGAGAAGGGGATTCAGCCAAGAGTCAAATGATGGTTGCTTCATCCGTCAAATTAGACTGCGGGGAGGTGGGGTTTTGTGATACGACGGCTCGTTATTGCCGCGCTACGACTGGGGTGACTCTCCGCCTGCATACTGCCTTCTAATTTAGTGTATGGTATTTGGGCCCACGCGCTTCATGGCCCGCATGTCGGTGAACAAAAGTATAACGGCATTCAATAGAGGGAGACGTTTCGATGACCTAGGAGGAGCCAGAAGTGGTATTGTATCCACTGTACTAGTAGTAATTGTTTTTCTGGGTAGCTATAGAGTGTCTCCACTGTACTAGTAGTAATTGTCTCTGGGCTCAAGACAAAACAGCCCATCCACACTAGTAAATAGTAACATCAATTCAAAAGTCCATATATTTACTGAATGAGAGGCGCTACCCACACCCAGCACACCGGCCCCAAAAAAACCTGGGTGTTCTTCTTCCTCCTCACTCCCACCCACCTCACGTCAGCTCGCTCCACTCGTACCCCCAAATTCCTCACCTCACTCCTACAGAAAACCCCAGCTCCCCTTCTTCCTCACTACTACAGAAAAACCCCAGCTCCCCTTCTTCTTCACTCGCACTACAACTAGGCTCGTCATTCGTTACTCTGCTCAAATCCGTGAGCGCGTCGCGACGCCCTCGAGGAAAATGGAGTCGGCTGACCCCAGCGCCGAGAAGATGAGGCTCCCGCTAGCGGCGACACCTGTTGTAGATCCCGCACCCGGCAGCGCAGGGAGAAGCGGCGACCCCGCCCCCACCGGACCGCAGGAAACCGTAGAATCTCGGGTGGACCGCATCAGCGATCTCCTGGATGCCGTCCTTGGGGAGATCATCTCGCTTCTCCCCACTAAGGATTGCTGCCGCACCCAAGTCCTCTCAATTCGGTGGCGCCCTCTATGGTGCGCCGTGCCCCTTAACCTCGACTATCGTCAGCTATCTCTCTTCAATGATTCTGAAATCCCCAGAGCCATCATCTCCTCCCACCAGGGCTCCGTTCAAAGCCTCTGCATCCCGTCATGCTACCTGAGCAAGCATACCAAGCCCTGCACGGTGGACGCCTGGCTGAAATCCCCTGAATTCACGGAACTACAGCTGCTTGAGTTCTACTATTCCCCTCAAAATCACCTACCGGATACCGAACGCCATCTACCTGTGCCCTCAGCACCGATGTCCATCTCGCGGTTTTCCTCCTCTCTCCACACTGCCACCTTTGCGCTGTGCGACCTACCAGACAATCTGGTACTAAACCTTCGACTCCCATTTCTGAAGAAACTTTCACTTGTGCGGGTTCGCATATCGGAGGCCTCATTGCATAGCATCATCCACTCCAGTTGCCCTGCCCTGGAGTGTTTGGTGCTTGTTTTCACAGTTAGAATCGGTTGTCTCCAAATAAAGTCGCCTAACCTTGTAAGAATTGGAATTTGTTTTGACGGAAGGCAGCTCATCATTGAAGATGCCCCTTCACTTCAAAGGTTGATCATTGATTCTAGTTATTCACCGTTGCAAATAACCGTCCTCTCTGCGCCTAAACTGGAGACCTTGGGTGTAATACATGATCTCTGTGCTCATTTCAATATGGTGTTCGGCTCCACAGTTCTTCAGGTACTTTACATTATCATCTACACTTGTAACCATAAGCTGCATTTTAAATTTCTGCGCATAAGTTATATGTCATCTTGGAGTACACATTTTGTACTAATATTATGTTCTATGCTCAATGAAGAGTTTCTCCATGGATGGCCTATCAATGGTGCTGGATTCTGTCAAGATCTTATATATCCAAATGAATAGTTTTGATCTGAACAAGATTATTGGCTTGCTGCAATGCTTTCCATGTCTGGAGAAGTTGTATATAAAGGTGATAATTTCACACACATTGGAAGCCCGCATATAGTGTACTAGAATTAACCGTTCAGCTGTTGCTCTTTCGACACTCGTTTTTTAGACCTTAACTGTTTTCAATCTTCATGTCTATTTAGGCAACAGGACGGGGGTAAGAAAGTTATAACCAATCGGTGGATTCGTAAGCATCGGGATTTTCTCACTTCTCATGAGATTCGATTGAAGACAATAACGCTAGAACGATATGTAGCCAACCGTGCAAACACTAGATTTGTCACATTCTTCCTGCTGAATGCGAGGTTACTATTTTCCATCAGGCTTAAGTTTATCAGCAGCATGGTTTTGACGGATGGGTATGTGGAAGAGCAAAAAAAGGAGTTTCAGGTGGGCAAAAGAGCTTCTGAACGTGCCGGGCTTCTATTTACAACATATTGTGGTCATAATCCAGTAAATTTTACGACCCAGGATGTTCATTCTATGGACCTGACCGATCCATTTGACTGTGACTGCCAAAAATAGTGTTGGAGTTAGATGTTGTTGCCCTTTTCAACCTGGGGTTTTTTTGTAAACCTGATGAACAATTGACCCTCGTGCTTTTGTACAGCTTGTAAGCTAGAGTAGATGTTCTTGCCCTTTTCAACTCGGCTGTGACTGTCATATTTTCTTTGAAGCAAGGCAAATGGCTTGCCAGTCGTTTAATTTAGAGTGAAATATTGTAACAACTAACAAATCCCAACCAGTTATTTGTGTTGGGGAACGTAGTAATTTCAAAAAAATTCCTACGAACACGCAAGATCATGGTGATGCATAGCAAGGAGAGGGGAGAGTGTTGTCCACGTACCCTCATAGACCGAAAGCGGAAGCGTTAACACAACGCGGTTGATGTAGTCGTACGTCTTCACGATCCAACCGATCAAGTACCGAACGTACGGCACCTCCGAGTTCAGCACACGTTCAGCTCGATGACGTCCCTCGAACTCCGATCCAGCCGAGTGTTGAGGGAGAGTTTCGTCAGTACGACGGCGTGGTGACGATGATGATGTTCTACCGACGCAGGGCTTCGCCTAAGCACCGCTACGATATTATCGAGGTGTAATATGGTGGAGGGGGGCACCGCACACGGCTAAGAGATCAATAGATCAATTGTTGTCGCTCTGGGGTGCCCCCTGCCCCCGTATATAAAGGAGCAAGGGGGAGGCCGGCCGGCCCTTGTTGGCGCGCCAGGAGGAGGAGGAGTCCTCCTCCCAGTAGGAGTAGGACTCCCCTCTTTCCTACTCCTACTAGGAGGGGGAAAGGAAGGGGGAGAGGGAGAAGGAAAGGGGGGCGCCGCCCCCCCTCTCCTAGTCCAATTCGGACCAGAGGGGGAGGGGGCGCGCGGCCCCTCCTGGCTGCCCCTCTCTCTCTCCACTAAGGCCCATAAGGCCCATTACTTCTCCCGGGAGGGTTCCGGTACCCTCCGGCACTCCGGTTTTCTCCGAAATCACCCGGAACATTTCCGGTGTCCGAATATAGTCATCCAATATATCAATCTTTATGTCTCGACCATTTCGAGACTCCTCGTCATGTCCGTGATCACATCCGGGACTCCGAATAACCTTCAGTACATCAAAACATATAAACTCATAATATAACTGTCATCGTAACGTTAAGCGTGCGGACCCTACGGGTTCGAGAACTATGTAGACATGACCGAGACACGTCTCCGGTCAATAACCAATAGCGGAACCTGGATGCTCATATTGGCTCCCACATATTCTACGAAGATCTTTATCGGTCAGACCGCATAACAACATACGTTGTTCCCCTTGTCATCGGTATGTTACTTGCCCGAGATTCGATCGTTGGTATCTCAATACCTAGTTCAATCTCGTTACCGGCAAGTCTCTTTACTCGTTCCGTAATACATCATCTTGCAACAAACTCTTTAGTTGCAATGCTTGCAAGGCTTAAGTGATGTGCGTTACCGAGAGGGCCCAGAGATACCCCTCCGACAATCGGAGTGACAAATCCTAATCTCGAAATACGCCAACCCAACAAGTACCTTCGGAGACACCTGTGGAGCACCTTTATAATCACCCAGTTACGTTGTGAAGTTTGGTAGCACACAAAGTGTTCCTCCGGTAAACGGGAGTTGCATAATCTCATAGTCATAGGAACATGTATAAGTCATGAAGAAAGCAATAGCAACATACTAAACGATCGAGTGCTAAGCTAACGAAATGGGTCAAGTCAATCACATCATTCTCCTAATGATGTGATCCCGTTAATCAAATGACAACTCATGTCTATGGCTAGGAAACATAACCATCTTTGATCAACGAGCTAGTCAAGTAGAGGCATACTAGTGACACTCTGTTTGTCTATGTATTCACACAAGTATTATGTTTCCGGTTAATACAATTCTAGCATGAATAATAAACATTTATCATGATATAAGGAAATAAATAATAACTTTATTATTGCCTCTAGGGCATATTTCCTTCAATTTGTACTAGTTTTAGCGACGGATCAGGGTAACAACGAGGCTGTGCGGGGGCTGTGGCCCGTCTAGCCAGGGTTTTATTTATGTTTACCACATCATGAGCCCAGTTGTGTTTTTTTCTTGCTGAAAATGGCTAGCCCAGTTCAATTTTTTAAGAAATACCCAAACGAGGCCTACTTGCTTTATCAGCCCTGTTGGGGTGCAAATCTTTCAAGACGAGGAGAGTTTCATTCGGTTTGCCCAGAAATGGGCTTTACATTTTTAAAACACATCAAACCGGGAATTAGTTTCAATTTTTTTTCATTACAAGATTTTAAATTCCATTGATTTTTATGCGTGGACAATTATTTGGATTTTATATTTATATAAATTATTTTTCAAAATAGTTTGAATGTGAATCGATATTTCGGGATTAAAAATAGTTGACCGCACCGAAATATGCAATTTTTTTTAATTTTTATCCGTGGCCACAATACGGGGTGTAATGCTAACAAAAAGAAGATGGGCTCCAAAGAAATTCTTAAGAATTAGCAAATGGGCTGTACATTATTAGAAATAATGCACACGAGAGCAGTGACTGTTGGATGTCCATCCAACGGCTGTCGTGCTTCTTCAATCTCTGCTTTTCCTGCTCCAGCCGCTCAAACAAGCGCCGGCGGGACTGCCTGCTCCCTCCTCCCGCTGCTGGCTATGCTGCCGCGCAGGCCTCACCGCCCCACCGTACTCCCATCGCTGGCCTAGCCATCCCTCTACTCACCCACACCTGCTGTTATTCTCCGGGGACGGCAGACGAGTCTTCCCTGGCTCCGTGTCATTCCCTTCCTAGGCCTCGCCGTCATCCACCGCCCTGGTGCTCTCGGCGCGGCTTGGTCAACGTGGTCAATGAACAACATCCATCGGAAGTGGACTGTACGTGGAGAGGCTGACAGCTGGGTCAACGGCCGCATGCAAGGAAATGCCTCCTTATTACGCGCAAAATAATGATTCCTCCACCAGACAGCTAGGACCCACGGGAAGGGCTTCTGTATTTCGCAAAAAAAAAACGTTCCCCCCGCTGACAGGTCGGACCCACCAGCTATATCTTCGCACGCAAGGAAGTGCCTACTTATGACGCACAAAAAAATGAATACCCCCTGCTAGCTGGGACCCACCATGGTGGGTGGCTGACTTGTGGGCCTACTAAGTTGACGGGGACAGAGGGCTTTGTCAACTTAGTCAATATGAACGATTCTAGCTCTAGTGACCGTACGATGTCCATCCAACGCCATAGTGCTTCTTCAACCTCTGGTCTTCTTGCTCCAGCCGCCCAAAGCAGCGCCGATCGTGCCGCCAGCTCCTGCCTCCCGTGGCCGGCTGTGCTGCCGCGGAGGCCTCACCGCCCCATACTACTCCCACCGCTGGCTAGGCCATCCCTCCACTCACCCACACCCCCTGTTATTCTGCGGCGACGGCAGCCTCACACCGCAGCCGAACCAGTGAACCCTCGTACTCCTCTCCGCGTGGGCATCCACTGCCGCGTCTCCCCGGCTCCATGTCATCCCCTTCCTAGGCCTCGCCAGCGTCCACCGCCTTGGTGCTCTCGGCGCGGCGTGGTCAATGTGGTCAACGACCGACTTCCATCGGAAGAGTACTGTACGTGGAGAGGCTGACAGCTGGGTCCACGGCCACAGCCCAGATTTTTTGTGATTTGCCAAGTAAGTCGCTTTGTCAGGTCTGTTGGGCTGCAAATCTTTCAAGACGAGGAGAGCTTCATTCGGCTGGCCGAGAAAATGGCCTATCAGTAATGAGAAGTGGGCTGTACATTTTTCAAACACATCAAACCGGCAATTAGTTTCAAATTTCTTTTTTTCATTTTGAGATTTTAAATTGCATTGATTTTTATGCGTGGACAATTTGTTGGATTTTATATTGATATACATTTATTTTTAAAATCAGTTTGAATGTGACTCGAAATTTCAGGATTAAAAATAGTTCGGACCGCACCGAAATATGCTAAATTTCGTATAATTTTTTAACCGTGGCCACAATATGGGTTGTAATGCTAACAAAAAGAATATGGGCTCCAAAAAAACCCTTAAGAATTAGCAAATGGGATGTAAATTATTAGAAATAATGGTAGATGGGCTGTATGATGTTTTCCACAGATTTGAGGCTTTCCTAAAAAAAGGTTGATGCACAAGCAGTGTCTGTTGGATGTCCATCCAACGGCCGTCGTGCTTCTTCAATCTCTGCTCTTCCTGCTCCAGCCACTCAAACAAGCGCCGGCGGGACTGCCTGCTCCCTCCTTCCCGCGGCCGGCTGTGCTGCCGCGCAGGCCTCACCGCCCCACCGTACTCCCATCGCTGGCCTAGCCATCCCTCTACTCACCCACAACTGCTGTTATTCTCCGGCGACGGCAGATGAATCAGTAAACCCTCGTACATTCGTACTCCGCTCCGCGTGGGAAACAACTGCCGAGTCTTCCATGGCTCCGTGTCATTCCCTTCCTAGGCCTTGCCGTTGTCCACCACCCTGGTGCTCTCGGTGCGGCCTGGTCAACGACCGACATGCATCTAAAGTGGACTGTACGTGGAGAGGCTGACAGCTGGGTCCACGGCCGCACGCAAGGAAATGCCTCCTTATTATGTGCAAAATAATGATTCTTCCACCTGACATCTGGGACCCACCGAAAGGGCCTCTGTATTTCGTCAAAAAACGTTACCGCCGCTGACAGCTTGGACCCACCAGCTATATCTTCGCACGCAAGGAAGTGCCTCCTTATTACGCACAAAAAATGAATACTCCCCCTACTAGCTGGGACCCAGTAAAGTGGCAGGCTGACTTGTGGGCCTACTAAGTTGATGGGGACGGAGGGCTTTGTCAACTTAGTCAATATGCACGATTCTAGCTCCAGTGACCGTATGATGTCCATCCAACGACCGTAGTGCTTCTTCAACCTCTGGTCTTCTTGCTCCAGCCGCCCAAAGCAGCGCCGGTCGTGCCTCGTGCTCCTGCCTCCCATGGCCGGCTGCGATGCGGCGGAGGCCTCACCGCCCCCTACTACTCCCACCGCTGGCCAGGCCATCCCTCTACTCACCCACACCCCCTGTTATTCTGCAGCGACGGCAGCCTCACACCGCAGCGAACAAGTGAACCCTCATACTCCTCTACGCGTGGCCATCCACTGCCGCGTCTTCCCCGGCTCCGCGTCGTCCCCTTCCTAGGCCTCGCCATCGTCCACCGCCCTGGTGCTCTCGGCGCGGCGTGGTTAACGTGGTCAAGGAATGGCTTCCATCGGACGTGGACTGTACGTGGAGAGGCTGACAGCTGGGTCCACGGCCGCAGCAAGGAAGTGCCTCCTTATTACGCACAAAATAATTATTCCTCCACCTGACAGCAGGGACCCACCACACGGGCCACCGTATTTCGCGAAAAAACATTTCCCCCTGACTGCTGGGACCCACCAGCTACATCTTCGCACGCAAGGAAATGCCTCACAGTCGGGACCCACCTGGTCGAAGCGTACGTAGCGTTGTCATTCTGGTCGCGAACATGTACGTACATACTGGTCGATGTAGAGGTGCGCACGTGTCGTAGTAGAGGCGCGCACGTAAGATGTACACGTACGTACAGCGGCGAGGGTGCAAGAAAGTAAATACAGCCACGTACATACATACGGGCGGGGTCTCGAACGCCTACTCGCGCGTACGTACGGCCATGGCTCGTGTACACTGCTGGGTCGGAACAGAGAAACAACGTCGTCGTCATGTTCATGGGGAGCCAACGGAATGCGTCGTGTTCATCGGGAGGAAACGAAACGCGTGGGAGCCAACCGGCTTGGACGGAACAACCGATGGAAACGAGGCCTGGCGTACCGCAGAACAGAGGAAACAGCCTTGTGTTCGACCGGCCACATTCGAAACGGGATCCTGTTCATTGGGAGGGGTCTGGCGTACCGCAAAACAGAGGAAACGGACCTCATACGGTCGAAACGGGGGTCCTGTTGATCGGGAGGGGTGTGGCGCACCGCAAAACGGAGGAAACGGACTTGTGTTGGAGCGCTACGGTCGAAACGGGGGTCCTGTTCATCGGGAGGGGTGTGGCGTACCACAAAACGGGACTCCACGGGATACTGTTCATCTCCATCGTCGACCCCATCCAGCCTCTACGGGCTACTGTTCATCCACCGTCGACCTCCTCCAGCCTCCACTTGTGACTGTTCATCCACGGGCTCCTGTTCATCCAGCCTCCACCGCGCGCTACTCCACCGGCTACTGTTCAACCAGCCCTCTCCATGGGCTCCTGTTCAACCACCCCTCCACGGGCTACTGTTCATCTTGCCCTCCACCCTCTACTGTTCATCCTGCCCTCCACAGGTGGTCCTGTTCATCCCGCCCTCCACGGGGTCCTGTTCATCCAGCCCCAACCTTCTCGATCGATCGGGGTACTGTTCATCCAAAGGCAACACCACGGGGTCCTGTTCATCCACACCCACCGGGAACTGTTCATCCAAACCCCCCCGCAACACTCACTGTTCATCAAGAGGCAGCATCGATCGGCTTCAGTTAGCAGTAGCAGCGAAGGAATCGCTCGATCGGGTTCAGTTAACAGCCATCGATCGATCGCTCGGGTTCAGTAACGCGTAGCCTGTAGTGCAATCGCTCGGGTTCAGTTAGAGCCCAATGCCTCGCTCGGGTTCAGTTAGAGCCCAACGCCTCACACACACGAGCGTACGTACGAGAGAAACGCGCATCGCTCGGCCCCCGACCACCCATCGTAACCGGGGACTCCCTGATATTTTCCGCGCCCTTGCTTCTACCACGGTTTTTCCGTCATGGACGGCCCAAAGAATGTCATGCAGCTGCGTCTCCGGCCCACCCAGGACGAAAAGCCCATTTTCTGTCATGATTTTTTTTCATAGAAGTGGGACCCCACCACATCTATGATGATACCGGGTTTTGTCACAATTATCGTCATAGAAGTGTCATAAGTATGACAGAAAAGATTTTCGTTCGGCCCAAAATGTCACGGATGTGTCTTATTTTTGTAGTGCTAGAGGCCGCTACCAACCGTGCAGTTCGGAGGTGATCCGAACTGCGACCAAGCCGACTTGAACCTAAGGGGTTGCGTGCTTAAGGGAAGGAACCTACGAGGTCGGATCCGAGGACACTGGTCGGATGTGATCCGAGCTGTATTCGGATTATGACCGAGTAGACTTATGGGCTTTAGGGTTCGTGAGAGGCCCAGGTGTTGAGCCCGCGACGGACGCCTGTATATAGTGGAGGTGTGGCACACTCATTGAGCTGATCGCTTCAGCGTTGTCACTAGGGTTTGCATGTGTTGCGAATAGACATCTCCACTCGCCGCCGACTGTGTGATCGGACCTAGCAGTCCACCGCACGGTGTTCCTCCTGCACGCGCGGATACCGTTAGAGGCGGTGCACCTGCGCCGCTCCGGCGAACTTGTACGTGGGATCGGATGACCGGCTGTTCGAGGGAGATCGCACGAGGAGGAGACGATCCACGCGGACGTGCTGCCCCAACTCTTCTTCCGCTGCACGGCACTGCGCGTCTAGTGGTAAGGAACTCTGATCCATCTCCCGTAGCATGTTCTTTGTTGTTCTGCGCATAGGAAAATTTTAATTTGCAGTCAACGCACCCTACGGTAGATCCCAACAATCCCTTCCTCTTTGGGGAAATACTGACGTAGCTTCAAGCTGCTTCATCGTACCATAATGACAACACACGTTATTCCCTTTGTCATCGGTATGTTACTTGCCCGAGATTCGATCGTCGGTATCTTCATACCTAGTTCAATCTCGTTACCGGCAAGTCTCTTTACTCATTCTGTAATACATCATCCCGTAACTAACTCATTAGTCACATTGCTTGCAAGGCTTATCATGATGTGTATTACCGAGAGGGCCCAGAGATACCTCCCCGATACTCGGAGTGACAAATCCTAATCTCGATCTATGCCAACCCAACAAACACCTTCGGAGATACCTGTAGAGCATCTTTATAATCACCCAGATACGTTGTGACATTTGATAGCCCACAAGGTATTCCTCCGGTACCCGGGAGTTGCATATTCTTATAGTCAAAGGAATATGTATATGACATGAAGAAAGCAATAGCAATAAAGTTGAACGATCAATATGCTAAGCTAACGGATGGGTCTTGTCCATCACATCATTCTGCTAATGATGTGATCTCGTTCATCAAATGACAACACATGTCAATGGTTAGGTAACTTAACCATCTTTGATTAACGAGCTAGTCTAGTAGAGGCTTACTAGGGACACAGTGTTTTGTCTATGTATCCACACATGTATCAAGTTTTCGGTTAATACAATTCTATCATGAATAATAAAAATTTATCATGATATATAAGGAAATATAAAATAATAACTTTATTATTGCCTCTAGGGCATATTTCCTTCATTGCGAAGGGCCTATCTTTTACTTTCCAGTATTACTATTATGCAAGAGTCAATGGTATGCATTCCCATTTTAACCTCAATTACTCTCTAGTTGGCAAGCATCATGTGGTGGGGAAAGATCTAGGCACATATGACCAGTCAAATATATTTGATCATGATTTATTATTGTTGACAATTATCTCTATGATAAATGAGTTGGGAGGCAAAATATTAAGAGTTTTTTACATCCGTGCCCCTAGTTCCTTAGCCATACTCATTCATCCCCACGCTCTTAACTTTTGCTCACTTTTCCCCACTCCCTTGCCCGAAACCCTCAGAACTGGTCACAAACGGTGGATGCCGTCGGGTCAGTGCTTTGACCGTTAACTCTGACGAGTGGGGCCGCGCTGACTGTGTTGCCCGTTGGACCTGATGAGTGGGGTCGCGGCAGACGGTGCCGCGGTTAGCCCGTTGGGCCGTGGTTAGACTTGGGCCGTGCGCGCGCCACAAGGACAGAAGCTTGTTATGCATGCACGACATGTCCAGCTAGCCTACATGCATGCACGTAGCTAGCCTACTTGCATGCGCCGCCGCCCGCCGCCACGATGCGCTGACTGGTCTCTTTTTCACGCGAGCCGCCACGGACGCTGACCGACCTCATTTTTCACGAGAGCTGCCACGGACGCAGGGACGGTTGCTGCCGCTGGTTCGTATCATCTCCCTCGCGTGTCTCCTCGATGTAGAGCATTGTTTCACGCTTTTTGATCCACTCGCATCTATTCAACGTGGCAATTAAAGTGGCCTATCGATCGATGCGGCTCGTTTGAACATAGCAAATCCAAAGCGCGGCCGGTGCCACTCCCCTTCCCTTCCCCTTTCCCTTTAAACAACCACCCCTCCACCTATTCTCCACACATCCATTTGCGCCGCCCCCTTCTCTTCTTCACCCAAACCTAGAGCACTCTCAAAGCGAGGCGAGGATGCAGTACAACAGCCCCACCTTCGAGCTCCCACCGACCGTGCCGGAGAGACGGTATCTGGCTGGCGTCGTCGTGGAGAGGGCGCTCCGCGTTTGGGCGTTCTCACGCTGGAGGGGTGCAAGGGGGTTTTCCGAGTGGTTCCTCCGTGCGGGCTTTGCCCACCTCCCGGCGGGCTCACCGGTGATGTTCCGACTAGAGGAAGTGTGTCCAAACTCCAGGACTCCACCGATAGGGCTCACCGTCACCTTCACCAACAAATTTGATGCGTACTACCTCCTCGGCAAGGTGTTTTGGTGTGGATGCGAATTCATCGCATTCACAACCCACAACATCTTCACAAACTTCGGCTGCATCTTCCCCACCCGCGATGGTATGCACAGCCTCCCCTACTACATCGGCCAGGACGGCATGGAGAGGGAGCAGTGAAGAGAAGGCGAAGTGAAGATGGTGGTGAAGTCCCGGTCTCGATCGTGAGCTTGTCTTGCCCTAGGGTGTTAGGGCTTTTTATCTTTTATATATTTCTATCTTAATTATGTCGTTGATTGTACCGTGAACTTTTAATCTCTGTCGTGTTATCCCCTAAGAACTTTGTTATGCTTGCTACCCTTATTTGATATGTCGTTGGTTGTCAGTGTTTTTGCTTGCTATTTCTATCTTATTTGACGTGAGATGAATCTCTAGATGGATATGGTGCCGTACACGAGCCCTTCTACTTAATCAATCAATGATTTAGTACTCCTCAATGAAAACCAGCAAGTTTTCTCCCATTTAGAGTAGGGTCAAGTTTTCGCACGCGCGGATAATGGAGTAGTTGAAGTGTCAAAAAGGAAACTAAAGCTAGAAAAATGAGCCATGTTGATGTTGAAAGAAGAAGAAGAAAAGCTAATTTTTTTGAATTGTTGGTGGCCCTATTCCGTATATTGTATGAACAAAAACAAGCTAATTTTTGAATAGTTTGTGCACTATGCTATGGTTTAGGGTACCCTACGCACTACAAAAAAAGACACATCCGTGACAGTTTGGGCCGAACGAATTTTTTTTCTGTCATACTTATGACACTTCTATGACAATAATTGTGACAAAACACGGTATCATCATAGATGTGGTGGGGTCCTACTTCTGACAAAAAATCATGACAGAAAATGGGCTTTTCGTCCTGGGCGGGCCGAAGACGAAGCTGCATGACATTCTTTGGGCCGTCCATGACGGAAAAAACTTTGGTAGAAGCGAGGGCGAGGAAAATGTCGGGGTGTTCCCGGTTACGGTGGGTGGTCGGGGCCGAGCGATGCGCGTTTCTCTCGTACACGCACGCGCGTGGGTGCGAGGCGTTGGGCTCTAACTGAACCCGAGCGAGGCGTTGGGCTCTAACTGAACCCGAGCGATTGCACTGCAGGCTACGCGTTACTGAACCCGAGCGATCGATCGATGGCTGTTAACTGAACCCGATCGAGC
>NC_057802.1:131109390-131126310 GCF_018294505.1 Triticum aestivum
TTCCCGGTGGGGATGGATGAACAGGACCCCGTGGTGTTGCCTCTGGATGAACAGGACCCCGATCGATCGAGCCGGTTGGGGCTGGATGAACAGGACCCCGTGGAGGGCTGGATGAACAGGACCACCCCATGGAGGGCAGGATGAATAGTAGACGGTGGAGGGCTGGATGAACAATAGCCCGTGGAGGGGTGGTTGAACAGGAGCCCGTGGAAAGGGCTGGTTGAACACTAGCCGGTGGAGTAGCGCACGGTGGAGGCTGGATGAACATGAGCTCGTGGATGAACAGTCGCAGGTGGAGGCTAGAGGAGGTCGACGGTGGATGAACAGTAGCCCGTGGAGGCTGGAAGGGGTCGACGGTGGAGATGAACAGTATCCCGTGGAGTCCCGTTTTGCGGTACGCCACACCCCTCCCGATGAACAGGACCCCCGTTTCGACCGTAGCGTCCAACACAAGTCCGTTTCCTCCGTTTTGCGGTACGCCACACCCCTCCCGATCAACAGGACCCCCGTTTTGACCGTAGGAGGTCCGTTTCCTTCGTTTTGTGGTACGATAGACCCCTCCGGATGAACTGGATCCCGTTTTGAACGTGGCCGGTCGAACACAAGGCCGTTTCCTCCGTTCTGCGATACGCCAGGCCTCGTTTCCATCAGTTGTTCCATCCAAGCCGGTTGGCTCGCACGCGTTCCGTTGGCTACCGATGAACACGGCGCATTCCGTTGCCTCCCCATGAACACGACGACGACGCAGTTTCTCCGTTCCGACCCAGCCATGTACACGAGCCCTGGCCGTACGTACGCGCGAGTAGGCATTCGAGACCCTGCCCGTATGTACGTACGTGGCCGTATTTACTTTCTTGCACCCTGGCCGCTGTATGTACGTGTACATGCTACGTGCGCGCCTCTACATCGACCAGTATGTATGTACACGTTCGCGACCAGAATGACAACGCTACGTACGCTTCGACCAGGTGGGTCCCGACTATCAGGCACTTCCTTGCGTGCGAAGATGTAGCTGGTGGGTCCCAGCAGTCAGGGGGGCGAATCGTTTTTTTGCCCGGACGCACTTCCTTGCGTGCGAAGATGTAGCTGGTGGGTCCCAGCAGTCCGGGGCAAACATTTCTTTCGCGAAATACGGTGGCCCATCCGATGGGTCCCCGCTGTCAGGTGGAGGAATAATTATTTTGCACGTAATAAGGAGGCACTTCCTTGCTGCGGCCGTGGACCCAGCTGTCAGCCTCTCCACGTACAGTACTCTTCCGATGGAAGTCGGTCGTTGACCACATTGACCACGCCGCGCCGAGAGCACCAAGGCGGTGGACGATGACGAGGCCTAGGAAGGGGACGACGCGGAGCCAGGGAAGACGCGGCAGTGGATGCCCACTCGGAGAGGAGTACGAGGGTTCACTGGTTCGGCTGCAGTGTGAGGCTACCGTCGCCGCAGAATAACAGGGGGTGTGGGTGAGTAGACAGATGGCCTGGCCAGCAGTGGGAGTAGTAGGGGGTGGTGAGGCCTCCGCGGCATCGCAGCCGGCCACGGGAGGCAGGAGCACGAGGCACGACCGGCGCTGGTTTGGGCGGCTGGAGCAAGAAGACCGGAGGTTGAAGAAGCAGTACGACCGTTGGATGGACATCGTATGGTCAATAGAGCTAGAATCGTGCATATTGACTAAGTTGACAAAGCCCTCCATCCCCGTCAACTTAGTAGGCCCACAAGTCAGCCTCCCACTATACTGGGTCCCAGCTAGCAGGGGGAGTATTCATTTTTTTGTGCGTAATAAGGAGGCACTTCCGGTGGGTCCGAGCTGATAGCGGGGGGAACATTTTTTTCGTGAAATACGGTGGCCCGTCCGGTGGGTCCCAGCAGTCAGGGGGGAAATGTTTATTTCGCCAAATACGGTGGCCCGTCCGGTGGGTCCCTGCTGTCAGGTGGAGGAATAATTATTTTCCGCGTAATAAGGAGGCTCTTCCTTGCGGCTGCCGTGGACCCAGCTGTCAGCCTCTCCATGACAGTACTCTTCTGATGGAAGTCGTTCCTTGACCATGTTGCGCCAAGAGCACCAGGGCGGTGGACGACAGCGAGGCCTAGGAAGGGGACGACACGGAGCCGGGGAAGACGCGACAGTGGATGCCCACACGGAGAGGAGTACGAGGGTTCACTGGTTCGGCTGCGGTGTGAGGCTGCCGTCGCTGCAGAAAAACAGGGGGTGTGGGTGAGTAGAGGGATGCTCTGGCCAGCGGTGGGAGTAGTAGGGGGCGGTGAGGCCTGCACGGGAGGTAGGAGCAGGCGGTCCCACTGGCGCTGGATTTGGCGGCTGGAGCAAGAAGATGAGAGATTGAAGAAACACGACGGCCGTTGGATTGACATCCAACGGTTATGTCTGCTAGAATCGTTTGTTGACGTATATAATAACTAAAAAAATCTTGCATACACGTCAACTTAATAGGCCCATAAGTTAGACCATTCCCTCTTTTTTTAATAATTTATATATAGCTCATTGCGACTTCTTATGCAATTTATTGCAGTCCGTTTTTTTGGTTGGCCAGGGCCAATTTCGCATATTTCTGTGGGTTCCAAACTATTTTTAATACCGAAATGTCGAGCCAGATTTAAAGTACTTTGAAGATATATTTAAATTAGGTTAATGCCCAGTGAAATAGGAATCTGAAAATGTGAAAAAATTCAGAAATTATAAAGTAATTGCCAATTTGTCATCTGTTTTTATATTTACAACCAATTTCATATTACTTTCAAGATTTGCAGGCGTTTTGAAAGAGTTGTAGCCCATGAGGGCGTAGAAAAATAGATAGGCCTGGTCTGGGTATTCTTCAAAAAAATAAACTGGGCTCATTTTCACAAAGAAAAAATAGCTGGGCTGGTCACATGGTGAACATAAAATATAAGCCTGGGCTAGACGGGCCACAACCCAGTTCAAACCCGGCTCAGTCTCAACAATAACAAAAAAAATACGGCTCGAGCAGCTACGTCCCAGGTGTCAGCCGATCTTCTGCTGTTCTCTTGTCTATTGACTATATACGCTCACAATGTCATGGGTCCCAGATGTCAAGAAAACACTAGGAGGAAGCATTTTATTTTTCCATACGCTGACATGGTGGGCCCGTACTGTCATCCTCTCCACGTACTTCTGCCGATTCCTGTTGTTTGTTGACCATGTTGACAACGCGAGAGGGCGGCACCGCAGCGAGCGCACCAAAGCGCGCGGAGGACGACGGCAAGGCCTCGGACGTCGGCGTTAACGATTTAGGAGATGGTGGGGCAGTGAGGCGTGCGCTGAGGCGCAACTAGCCATGGGAGGCGGAAGCAGGCGGCCCCGCCGGCGCTGGTTTGGTTTTGGCGGCTGGAGGAAGACAGGACTGAAGAAACACGACAGGCTGTAAAAGCAGCAGGAGTACTTAACAACCTTAACTGAAACCAGTAGGGGCACTTAACAACCATAGCTGAAAGCAGTATGAGTACTTATACAGGTTCAACCGTTCAAAGCACGCCTCGAATAGTGCTACTTTGCCTACAGTTAACCAACGGTGAGGCCGCCAAGCCCCAGGACAAGGCCCAGGCGCCACCCCGCGCATCCACAACCTTCTGAAAGCGGCTTCATCTCGCAATGTGGTCAATAAACAGGATATTCGCTTTAGAGCCATGGAAAAGCAGGAACATAATCTTCTGTCCTATTCTCCAAGATGGACGGGCCTTCATTATTTGAGACCACCCATGAATAAGTATCTTTTCACCTCCAAGGGGACTGGAGTAGGTCGACATAAACATCATGTTGTGACCAAGCGCAAGTCTGACCCGACCATGGTCAGGCATCTGTATAGGAACAATAGAACTGGGCAGTTTCTGTTTCAAGAAGATCACATCTGTAAAATTGTGTATAAGCAATAGTTTATGAACAACATATATAACAGAAAACAGCTCCTACCATAAGTTTCTCGACATAGTTGGACCTGTTCAACGAGTGCAGCAGTGCCACACATATCCCACGTGGCCTTCCACAATTGAAACGCCCCACAAGGACCTCAAGACGATCAATAAAGTGTAGGAACTTGTGGATGTCGTCCCAGTCAACTTCAGTGCCATCAGTAACAGCCGAGTTGTTACAGAATAACAAACGAGTAGCCTGCTTAACTCTGAAAAAACCTACACGTGCCACCAATTATAAGAAAATATTAGTTAGAAGTAGCATCTTAGTGAGAGATTCGTTGCTACTTCTAAAGTTAAACTGTGATTAGTTAGACAGAATATGTGGATTAAGAAGTAATCGAGGCAACAAGCAAGAACCAAATACAAAACTAACATGGATGAACAATTGGAATGACGTCGGGGTGGAAGATCGCAGTGAAGATGAGACCAGGTTCTGCTATTTCCATCGACATTCGTGCGCCAACTTTCAGTCCGTAACACTTGAGAAAGTTTATCCAAGTTCGGCCATAAAAAAATCAGCGATCTTCTTGGTTCATGAACCCAACTCGGAACTTATATCCATGGCTTGTCTTCACTGTGACCATTAAACTGGTGTATTCAGTTATGGCAAGGCCGAGCATCTTGAGTACATGTGTTCTAACAGAGCAAATAATGCACTGCAGGAAAAATAATATGAGAACACAATGTATTCCCTATCCAAATCTAGAAATAACTTCCTCCTTCACGTCAGTGTTGACCATCGTACTGGTAGTACCTTTTAGCCAAATATAGCAATCCAAATTTCCAAATTAGTCGACAGCATGTTCAAAAAAACCCCACCCTCCCGGATAGAAAAGAGGATTCTAGGAACATACTGTGCGCATTTTACAATCCTGTGTTAGGATGAGAAGGAACAAGTGTGGCGTCTCGCCGAGGGCGCAGAAACCTGTAGGGTCCTCGCACTTTGGGCACTGCAAATGAAACACACTAGATTCAGTAGGAAGAAAAATGCATCAACGGCGGTGGCTGCCATCCTAGGATTACATGCGACCAAGGGACTTGGATTTATCGGGGATGGATGAAGAATTCGTACCTGGTTCTCCATGAGAAAACCCTATGCAATCGCCGAGAGGGATTTTTCTCTGAACAAGCAGACGAGGGAGAAGGGGATTCAGTCCCAGTGAAATATTGTCGCTTCGTCCGTCCAGCTTACTGCTAAAGCTGGAAGGGGGGGGGTTTGTGATTTGACGGCTCATTGGGCATTACTGCGGCGCTACGACCGAGGTGTGTCTACCGTGCAGTTGTGCACTCTAATTTGTGCATATGGCACGTGGACCTCGTTGCCAGATGCCGCACATATCAACGAAAGGAAGTAGAAAGACAGGAGTAACTAGTTACACAAAAATATATTTTTGACAGAGAGATACTCCATCTGTAAAGAAATATACAAATCTTTTATATCACAACTTTATACATAACAATAATCAAGGGGAATATATATAACATATATAATTATAAAAAACAGAGTTGTTTTTAACACAGTATAGACGAGTTGGTGATGATGGTGTGCCTGCCATCCTGCAATATAGGCCGTTCGATTTATATCTGACGGATAGGAAGGAAACTATGGCAATTTTGCAAAAAGGTACCCACACACCTCTCCACATTTGCAAATAAAGCCTTCCCTCGTTCATCCTTTTCTCTCACAAGATAAAATACTCATACAAATGCATCTTGATGTTACGTGCAACGCACGGGCATTATGGGGGTTCAGTTGAGAATATAATACTCGGATAGGCTCACGATTCTGGACTTTGGGCCGCAGGCCCACCCTGCATGTTTGGGGGCCCATGTGTTCTACCTCAGCGCTTTTCATATTGGAAGCGATCGGTACGGCGCTAGTTTTAGATGCTGTCGCAAGGCGAATACACAGAATTGAATAAAGCACGGCAGCTGTTGGAATGAAATCGAATGACAGTTCCTAACCAGCAATGAGAGTTGTAATTCTATCAATGATATACCATGTGATAAATAATACTGTCGTATTACTTATACACATAGGACACTTGTTTCACCATGCCAGATTATTACATCAAAAATCTCTCGTAGGATAGACCAGTTCGGCAGTTGCGTGCTGCTACTGAAGAATTTCAAAGTTGATTTGGACCAGCTCTCCTTGCCGAGAAAGTTCGATTTTGAGATCAGCCCCTACCGCAAGATATGATTTAGATTTAAACCTTGACCATCCTTTAGCATCAATCATCATGCGACCATCCTTTGTACTTACGGTATATTGAGCAGGTTCAGTCACACCAAGGCTGCGCATGGTAAGAGAAACTTGGCCGCTGTTGCTCGGATTGTTGAACGACTCCCTCGTTGCTCTAGGAATTCTCTGTTTGCAAACAAGAAGACATACCCAAACAGTTAGATCAACACAGTGAATCATGCAAAACAACATGGAAAGAAAAAATAACGAAACACTTGGGCGGCCAATGCTTACCAAGAAGGTGGACATGTCGGTTTTTGTAAGGACTTTGGTATATGAAGTGCGAACTGCAGCCCAGTCTGTTGCCGGTGCAACTGCTCGTTCGGTTGCCGCTGCACGAGCCGGAGCAGATGCAAGTGCAAGTGTTGGTGCAGGTGCCGAAGCCGCCGCTGCTGCCGGAGATGGTGCTCCTTGTAGAGCTGGTGCCGGTGTTGGAGCAGGTGCCGGTGTCGATGCCCGATCCTCCGGTAGATCAGCCTCATCTGCTGACGCGGTCGGTGCCCAATCCTCAGCTGGATCAAACTTAGCTGCTGCCGCTGTCAGTGCTAGAGCAACTGCCGGTGCTTGATCCATTGCTGATGGTGGTACCGATGTGCGAGACAGCGGCGATCGTGTCTGGTCTGCTATTACCACCTTTCTAACTTGACTAGGCTTCGTGACCGTGATCCAGTTTTTTTCTTCATTTCTTTTAATCGCGACAAGGAATAATTGTGGCATTTTTGTTAAACCAAACTGCAGTTCATCATAGGGATTCAGCTTGTACTCAGACAACAGACTAATCCATTTTTTTCCAGTAATATAAGTGATGGATAGTGCCTTCGTTACTGACACGACATAAGAAGTGAAACCTGCAAAAATAGCCATCGTAGAGCAAACCAAACGGTTTATTCTGTGATGAATGTCACATGGCAAAACCTGCACCGTAAAATTGCAGGAAAAGAAAGAAAACATGACATTGAATCAATAAGATTTAGACAATAAATCAATAAGATTTACTTGATGTGACACGAGTGAATCCTTACCAGGAAATCACTATGTTGAAGTACTAAACAGAAGATTGATCGTCCAACTATGGGTGGCATGCAGGGGCCCCACCTACTCACACAAGCAGGACAGTCTAAAGGTCATGACAAATCGTATGTACCAAACATCCATGGGACTGGAAATCCTGGTGGGTGCGATAAACCCTGCAATGCATACACATATTGGAGTGTAACCATAATTGATAAACCGTCCTCACAAAAAAGATGATCTGGATACTTCAAAATATACAGACTGAATTGAGTGGACAGACATTGACATAGACCGTTCTCAGGACTAACCACCCACCAAAAGCGGCAGTACTAATAAACAATACAGGGTTCACAAACACAAATAAAGTACTGAACAATAGTACTTACTACAGACAAGCAAAGTTGCACTAATTAAGCTCTGCAGACTATTTCTTGCCACCGACCTATGGGATGAACCCCGCATAACTGACTAGGCCATGGACTTCATGAGAGATGTCTACTCACCATCTCGTCAACCTTGGAGAACCTAACAGAGTGGTCTTTCCACTCATAAACATGATCATGAAGACATGCCGCATCAGATTTGTTGGGAAGCTTTACAAGAACCACACCCTTCGTAATCGAAGGCACATCCAGGAAATTGTTGTGGTCAAGTACAGCCTCGAGAACACGCCTGACAACAATGCTACAGGAAAACACTAGTTCAGGACACATGGTGACAAGGACACAGCAACTGGATAGTTTAGCAGTAGAACTCATCCTCAGGTCTTCCAGTTCACACCGTATGACTTTGAGAACTTCATCTCCACAGCGGACCTGGTTCTAAATAAATCAGAAACCATATTTTATTACTACCTCCATTCAGAAATATAAGATGATTTTCGATATTATACTCCATATATGACTACATATACGCATAGAAATGAGTGAACAAAGACACTAGAACATGTCTTCAAAGGCATGAGAGCAGAGGGATTACTTGCAATATCCATAACACAATTTACTGAGGCAAATATACCCTCTTCAAAGGTAGCATTGATGTTCATAAAGTACTCCCTCCGTCCCAAAATTCTTGCTTAGATTTGTCTAGATACGGATGTATCAAGTCACATTTTAGTATTAGATACATCCGTATCTAGACAAATCTAAGACAAGAAATTTGGGACAGAGGGAGTAGTTGAAAGTAATCTATAAGAAATCAGTGTCAACCTCTCACATGTTTTGGTCAAAAGAGGAATTTAGAACCGTCATTTGGCACACAAAAATCACATGCAAGATCACCCAGAAAGTTGTACTACTAGTACTAGTGCTGCGTGTTAGATGAAAAAACACGATCAAGATCGAGAAAAAGATCGTCAAGAAGAGATATTACCTGGACTTGCTTAATGAGGGATCCCGGAGAGGGGGGCTTGGATAGGGCGATGGCTTTGAGCTTGTCTACGGTAGTCTCGGCGGGGTGCTTGCGCTTCTTTGTACCATGAGCCTCGACGGTTTTGGCCAGAGCCATAGACATCACTTCGCCCGGTGCTCTAGCGTCCATCAAGAAACTGTCAAAATAGGAATAAAAGAAAAGAAATCATGATCACAAACCCAAAAGAAGAAAAGAGAGGGAGTTATAAGATCAGTCTCGGGGTTGGAAGACCGGGCCTTGGCCAGAATCAACACCATTGATGCGCTCACCTTTCCTTCTTTGGGAGAGAAGAACAATGGCAGAAGCAGGTCGGGGTTTTCTTGAAGAAATGAGGAACAAGATGAGGGAGAAGCGAGGGTTGGGTAGAGAGGAAGCTAAGAGAGAAGAGTGAAATGATGGTTGCTTCGTCCGTCCAACTTACTGCTGGAAAGGAGGGGGTTTTGTGATTTGACGCCTCATTGGGCATTACTGCGGCGCTTCGATCGGGGTAGTCTACCGTCACTGTACGATGGAGTAATTTAGTGCATGGCTGGTGGACCCCGATGCTGGCTGTCCCACACGTCGGCGAAAGTGAGTAATTTAGTGCATGGCTGGAGGAGGATCCGCACGGTAGAGCATGTCCACTGTTTTTCTGAAGAAAAAAATGATTACAGCAAGCGTTTCCACTCTTACGATGGAGGAGTGCGAAACACGACATCCACTTGAACATACACAGTGCTCCTACTACTAGGCATGTGCAGTGGTTCATACGTCAGTACTACATAATCTTGTTGCTAGTGTAGTAAGATATGATGACAACAAATGATGTTGTGCGCATGTCAACTATATGAATAGTAATGTAGTAACATAGTACTGCTTTCTCGACTGTCCGGTCGAGAATGAACGGTGAGATCAATGTTAACAGATCTAGGTCTACAGCGCACGGAGAGTACGGTGCTAAGTACTCCACGAAACATGAACCATATGAAGCACGAATAGTGTTAGGCAGGGTGTATGAAGGATGCACGGGATGGGAGCAAAAGTTCCCTTCTCGACCCACTTTTGGGTGTTTGGTAGAGTGCATGAAGGGTGCATGAGTCCACACTAGTAGGTTAACACAAATAGACGAAGAGGAAACAACTACTCCATCTAGGTGTGTAAGTCATCTTACGTTGTGCACTGTGACCAAGGCGGAGAGGAAAACGAGAAAACTTAATGTCTTTTTGCTAATTAATAGCATTGCATGCAATGAACTAACCTCTGCATGTCATGTTTATTAGTCTCAAGTCATTGAAAGCATGCACGGCCCACGTCTCTTATTGGTTGATATGTCACAAAACAAGAAACGGGGAGGGAGTTAATGTACCCTGCCTAAGTGTTTTGGCATTATTTGGTTTTCGTAAGGTGACTTACACACCTACACAGAGGAGTATATTGAGATGAGAATGCAACCAAACACACCCACACGCTTTGTGCTACAGTGACTGATCTGCACCGTCTGAGTTTGATCCAACGGTCATGTTGCGCCGAGACATGGACATGCCCATGCAGAGGGCGCCTAAACACCACCGAAGTCCCTCTGCTTCTTGAGGCACACGATGTTGGTGATGCAGGGGGCGAAATATCTAAAAGGCAATGCAATCTACGGGAAGGCGGAGGGAGCCAGCCGAGGAGCGGGGAATCTTTTGGTTTTCACCATGGTAAAACACCAGTCGACGACTTCTCACATCAGGGAGCAGTGGGTTTTACAGGCAGAGTCATCGTGACTAATTGCTGCCGCGCCTGCTCCTGTCAATCAAAAAATAAAAAATCCTGCCGCACTCAAACACCAGAGCAACGCCGCGGTGGATATTTAAATTTACCTGCCGGCAAGTAGATAAAAAGGGGTGAAAAAACAAATGTGGCGGCGGCCTAGCTAATCGGTCGAACTAGCCCAACTAGCTAGCCACCGTGCTTCACTGATGTACTCGGCGAGAAAAGTGGTCTTTCGTGATTTGATGACTCATTTACTTGCTTTGGTGAAAACGTGCGGTAGGGCGTCCCACATCAGGAAGAATATATGCGTACACCACCCGCGAGGACCCCGAAACCGCGCGGTAGGGTGTGCCATGTCTCGACATGAAGGAAAAATGTGTGTGTAAAAATTTACTATATCAGACGTAGTACCTATGGTTCGACCTCGGGACCCAGCCAGTCGGTCGAAAACACCCCACTAGCCACACTGCTTCATCATGCTAACATGGCACGGAGGATAGGTGTGGTTAGCTCCGTCTCGACCAGCCACAACGTCTCTTGTTCTAGGCAATTCTTCTATTTTCCAAGCTTTTTTTAGTGGTAATAACACCACGGCAAGCTAGTGCCGCTCTTCGTGTGTGCCCATGCAAAGGTTAGACGATGGAGAGAAGAGAGAGACCGCAGACCTGGGACCCACCAGTAAGTGAGTGAACGGTCATGCACGTGTTGACGAGGCACTCCCTCTACTCTACTCAACGTAATACTGTATAAAATCAAGTTATGGGACAAAGCCAACAACCGTTGTTGTTTCAGGCTATCGACTTACGCTTTGTAGTCTAGGTTGCCAGTTCGAATCTCGTCTTTCAGATTTGTTAGTTTTAAGTCCAAATTTGATTAATGACAAGTGGGACCCCCGTGTGTTGTTTCGATATTTCAGTGTAGGATGGTTTTTTTTTGAACAAACACTTTGCGCGGTTAGACAAGTAACGACACAAGTTACACATATTTTGCAAGTTTACGAACAAAAATGACAGCGGCATAGAATATCACATCCACCCCGCAGCTTAGATGCTATGGTGATACGAGTTTTTTACACCGTTGGAAGTGAGATCCAATGGCTTGGGAGTAGTCTTTCTAATTATGCGCAATTTCCAAACTCTCCAAAGGTTTTTTTGCAAATAAAACATTCAGGCCTCGTGTGTGCCGCTGCATCTTGGATCCAACGGCTGCCCGTTGCTCATATTAGGTGCTCCCCGTAGCTTAATTACCCGCTACGGTGATATGAGCATCTAGGTCGTATGATCAGTGATCAGATGGCACATGCGTAGTACTTGTACTTTCTGCACAATTCCCAAACTCTCTCCGCTGTATATTGAAAAAACATTCAAACCTCCTACTGTGGGCCGTTAGATCTCCGTGAACTCGTATCACCATAGAATGTACGGTGCGGGAGCACCTCATATTCTCCCGTGCGAGAAAACAGAAGGTGCTCTCGCAGCTTGGATGCTACGGTGATACAAGATTCGAGGTCGTTTGATCTGAGATCCAATGGCATCTGAGCAGTCTTTGTGCTTGTAAGCAGTGGCCGAACTCTTTGGGGGCTTTTCTGCAAAAAACCATTCGAACCACCGAGGAGGTGTTGGGTCACAAATCCAATGGCTCCGAAGAGCTTGTATCACCAAAGCATCTAAGGTGTGGTAGCACATGATATTCTTACATACAGGAGAATATGATGTCCTCCTTCATCTTAGATGCTACGGTGATATGAGCTTCGAGGTCGTTGGATATGGGATCCAAGGGCATCTGAGTAGTTTTTGTACAAATTGTGTGCAATTCTCAAACTCATCAAGGTTTCCTGTAAAAATATTAAGACATCATGTGAGCTGTTATATCTCAGATCTACAAGCTCCAAGCAACTCGTATCAGCATATCTAAGGTATGGGGGCACATGATATTCTCCCGGGGAGGAGGGGTGGAGGGTGCACAACCAATCGGTGGTTGGGAGGGTGGGGACAAATATAATCTAAACAACCCTAAACAGAGCTTCACAATTTTATCTAAGGTCGAGGGGGTGACCCCCGACAATCATAGCTCCGCCTAATTAAACACAACATTTGCATGTACTGTAGTACTAGACTTAATATTGATGTTTCAGTTTCATGTTCGTTTTAAATATTGAATTGAGGACCATGCATGTCTTACATTTTACTCCCTTCGTTCCTAAATATTAGTATTTTTAGAGATTTCAAGTGGACTGGCACATCCGAATGTATATAGACATATTTTAGAGTGTAGATTCACTCATTTTGCTCCGTATGTAGTCGCTTGTTGAAATCTCTAAAAGACTAATATTTAGGAACAGAAGGAGTATTTTTGAATTCGTGTCATACATGCATGGTTTGGAAAAATAGATGCACCATATTTATTGGATTGTTGTTGTGTTTGTGTGTGGGTGTCTGTGTGTGTGTGTATGTGTGTGTGTGTGGTCATATGCTTGATACATACAAAGTTTTCTCACCTCCATATTGTTCATCTTTTAAATTTGAATTTGCATTGAAAAACTTACCAGGGATACCATGAAATGTGAAATCCACGTTGAGATCACTATATCACAAACTCACTCTAATTCAACAACTCGTCATAAATCAATTACCATGTTGAGATTAGTATTTGCAAGGAAAATACGAGCATTGTAATACACATAGATTAGTTCGGCAATTTAAAAGGTTCCTTTCGTATTCTTGAATGGTAGGACCCAACGGCGTACCAGCCAGACCTTGGCTCGTGTTGATCCTAAAAAATTAAAAAATAAAAAAAACCGGGATCGTGTCCTTCTGGTGGCGTGTGTGGTACGCACATTTGGCAACCCCAACCAGTCGAGCCTCCGCGTTTCGAGTCGAAATATCTGGCGGCCAGAATTCCAGCCCTAGGAAATTCCCCTCATGTCCCCGGTCCATAATGACTACCGATGAACAACGGAGGGGTGCTTTAGTAACTAGACAATGTTACCTACCGTGCCGAGCACGGTTCAATTCCCTCGCTCGCCGCTCGCCAAGGTTACCCGTCAACTGCATTGCCTAGTACTACTACTACTACACCAGGATGAGCACAGAATTGAGCCCGTTTGTTCGTGCCTAGTACTTGAGTTAATATATCAGGCAATGCACTGGTACGGAGGGATTATCCTTTGCTCTGCATATATAACTTGTCTGAAGTCTAACTAAGCAAAATGTTTGACCAAATCCTTTCTTAAGAAATACAACAGGACAGATGTATGGCTTGAATATTTATTGCATGATGCAGGTTATGATATTGTTTCGAATCCTGGATCTTAAATTTCAGAAAATCCAAAAGTGACCATAAATTCTTAAACTGAGCATGGTCACGTGATATGGCACAAATATTACTTCGTAATTTTTTTCTTCAATTTGAGACAAGCTGCTTATGACAAGTTGCACAAATGAAGAGCCAAGGTATTTTGGAACAAAGAGCTATCACGTTAAGGCGAACGCTTTCACTATTGAAACCGTGGGCGTTTCTGTGCCGCCACGAGTCCCGCTTCTCATCGGCAGGTGCCGTCCGAGCAAGCGTGTGAGTCGACGGGAGGCGTGCGAGCAGACCACTGCACTGGCTGACAGGGAGGCGTGCGAGCAGACCGCTGTGCAGGCTCACCGGGAGGCGAGCCCTTTGACCAGGCTCCGCCGCCCACCTTCGTCCCAACTGCTCCCACTCTTAATGTCGCCGGCGCCGCAGTTTAAAGTCAACCCCGCACTACCCGGTATCGCTACAATCTTCTCTCTTCCTCTCCGATTTTCCTGTCGTCTACCTCCAACTAGCCTGACCTAAACGTACGCCGTGCCGCATCACGATGGTCTTCCCTTAGTCTTCCAGTTTCCTGAGGAAGACACCCAGCCGGAGTCTCAAGAACATAAGGTGCTTTGGGACGAGCTTGAACTGGCCTTGCGGGAAGACGCCGCGCTTGTCCCCACTCCCGTTCCGGCTCCCGTCGCCCCGACTGCGCCAGCGCCCATCCCCGTGGCATTGATGGGCCGTGAGCCGCACATTGTCGCCGAGCTTGATGCCACAGGGTTCCATGAGGTCCCCGCCGACTTTCACGCGCCCGTGCACCTGCCAGCGCATGCGCCTGCGCCCGTGCCGGTGCCCATGCACCTGCCAGTGCATGCGCCTGCGCGTGCTCTGACGTGCGCGCCCGTGCCGGTGCCCGTGCGCACGAATGTCTCCGTCGCGCTGTTGACAGTGCCTGTCCCCGCGCGGGTGCCAGTGCCCCCCTCAGCGGCATGGATGGCCGCCGTCGAGCGCTTCCTTGCACCAATGCCAGTCGCCTCCTCCCGCCATTTGACTCGCTCCGAAGTCCAGAACATTTTGGCCTTCCTTGAAGCTAGGCCAACGTCCAGGAGTACGCCCACAACGGCGCAAGGCGCCGCCGTCGCCGTCGGTCAGTGGCCTGACGACACACAGAGCACGGCAGAGGAGTCGCTTCCCACCACAAGACGCCGCCGCCGCCGCCGCGTAATCTAAATTTTCCATGAAAAATGTTCGGATTGCCATGCTTAAAATCTGAACGTTTATCATTTCTGTTTATTTTAGATCGATCGTCGTATACTTTAAAGTCGGAGTCAGACTGAACGAAATCTATGGTTTGACCGATTGAATGTTCCGCTAGAGCTGTATCAAATTAAATATAAAACGTCATCAAGCCACATGTATTCCTTGTCATCCAACGACCTAGACTACTTCAATGTCGAGCGCTCAACACGTTTAGCCTGCAGTTAATTTCATGCCAAAAATAGTGGTAATCACATAATAACACGCAAATAATATCCTACTTAATATCCACATGCACTTAATATACTTCCAAATTAACGTGCATTGCACGTACACACTGACTAGTGCTGCTAGCACGTGAAACTGGTGCCGTAACTTGTGAACGCGTCCAGATATGGTCAACGGCAACATCGCCCGCGAGTTCTTCATGTTTGCCCGTGCGTCTAAACGCAGAAGGGGAGGAGAGAGAGAGCACACATGGAACCCACCGGTAAGTGAAGGCGAATAGTACTAAAAATAATATTACATGTCATCAATTAAATAGGCTGTGGTAATATAAAAACATTATGTGAACAAAGGGAGGTACAACAAACATTGCTGTTCTACGTATGTTGCCTATTGACGTGCGGCTTGAAGGCCCTGGTCGCATGTTCGATCCTCGTCCTTTATTTTTTAATTTGTATATGGGTCCAAATTTGTTTCATGACATGTGGGCCCCTCGGTGTGTAGTTTGTAGCACTTTAATTTGTGGGTCGAAATTTGTTCCATTCCAAGTGGACTATCGGTGTGTAGATTTGTAGCTTATTTATAATAATTAAAGACAACAACGAAGTTTTTTGCAATAATACCATGGTGCGACATTGAAGGCGAGAAAGGACGTGCGAGAGAGCGATGATCGAGCCAGAGGGAAATCAACCAGGGGAGTTGCGGGGGTTGCAACGGTGTTTCGAGTAGTTGTGAGCCGAATGCTATGAAAATATAATCTAAACCGACCGGAATAAATGCCTACACAAATTAATCCAAGGTTGGAGTGCCCCTCGCAATGTAAATAGCTCCGGCTTTGCGAGGGATGGAGAGGTAGCTTCAATGTGTGGAAGATACGGCGTGAGAAAGCGAGGTCAATCGAGAGACATATAGATAGAGAGACAAAGTGAGTGTGGTCCGACATTCATTGAACAAGTATATATGCTCTGGAGAGATATTGTCTGATTGAGCTTTTGGCAAGGGTGAGGGCTGTAAGATAGAGCTTGAGAGATGATCCAGTCACAGACGTGTAGATATATTTTGTGTGTGGGAGGAAGCAAGGTCAATCGATCACATAGGGTCGTCGTGCGATCGAAAGAGTGAGACGGGTTGGAGAGAGTGACCTAGATAGACAATGTGCGTGAGAGAGCATACAATGTGAATAAGTCGAATTGGGCTCAAACATGGTGATATATCATTTTTGTCCGAGAAAGACCGAGGTCAATCGAGACATACAAAGAGAGAGAGAGAGAGGGAGAGAGAGAGGGAGAGAGAAAGAGAGAGAGAGATAGAGAGAGAGCAAGTGTGGCCCGCCATGAGGTCGAAAGAGTGGGGGTGGCTTCGATGGACTGACCTAGATAGACAATCTGCGTGAGAGAGTATAGAGTGTGTCGATCGAGGCCCGAACAGGGAGATATATCATTTGTATGTGAAAGAAAATGAGGTTAAACGAGACTCAGATAAAGAGAGCGAGATTGAGCGAGTGTGGCCCGCCGTGCGGAAGAAAGAGTGAGACAGTCTCGAGGGAGTGACCTAGATAGACAACGAGCGTGCGTGCGCACGAGAGGTTGGGGGGCTAGATAGGCAATGCATGTATTTAGCGCGAGAGGGTGAGAGGGAGATGGAGAGAGAGAGAGCTCGACATGGGGTGCAATGGCGGGTGTGTGAGGTAAATACATTTCGTAACAGAGTGGAAAAAGGGGGTTGTGTAGTTGAGAGAGTTAGAGATCGAAACATGGAGAGAAAGAATGGATGTGTGTTGGAAACCGATAGCTTCCTAAGGTGGTTA
>NC_057802.1:131126388-131141355 GCF_018294505.1 Triticum aestivum
ATTTGAATGTAGATAGTACGAGACTTAATATCGATGTTTCAATTCGGTGTACATTGTAAGATTTGAACTGAGGACCATGCATATGGGTAATTATTTCGAATTCGTGCCATACTAGGTTTCGAAAAGTTGACATTGACTCGATTTGTTGTGCAATTTTGTAGGTCATATGTTTGAATCCATCCAAAAGTTTTCTCACTACCATGGTGTTCATCATATACATATGAATTTGTATTAAAAAAGTAGCGTGGATACAGTGAAATGCGAAATCCACGTTAGAATTGGAGGTCGCTACGTGACACACACTCTAATTCAAATAATTAATTATGTGACACACACTCTAATCCACGTTAGCGTGGATACCGCGGGTACCGTTTCGATTTTTTTTTCAAATAACTCCTTATTAATTAATTTATAGTATCTCGTTTCAAATGACTAATTATTGCAAGGAAAACACGGGCATGGTAATACATACAAATTCGTTTGCAAATGAAAGAAGATTCGTTTGCATTCTCAAATGTAGGCGCACCAGGCAGACCAGGGTCGTGTCATGGTGGTCGCGTGTGTCGGACGGACGCTTAGCACCCAGCCACCCACCCCCTCCCTCCCTCCCCCTCCCCCCAAAAAGGACGACGACAAAACAAGTTCGCGCTTCCACGTTTCGGATTGAAATATCTGGCGGCCCCAATTCCAGCCCTGCAAAATCTCCCTTCTCCACCGTCCCCTTCCACGCCCAGATTGCTCAAATCCCTAATTCGCCGCCAACCCAAGCAAAGTTCGAATCACCCCTTGTCTCGTCTCTTTCCCCACCTCTGTGCTGGACGATGACGATGAAGACGACGGTCGCGCTTCACCACCGCACCGGAGCTACCTCATCTACGCCCTCGTCCACTGCACCGGGTGGTCCACCGACAACGTTAGCCGCCGCAACCGACGTGCCTCACAGACACCGACTTCCACCGCATCAGGTGCGCTTCACCGACGCCGTCTCCTAGCTCACCGGGGCTACTTCACCGAGCACATCATCGCGCCTCCGCCCCCCGAGGCCGCTGGGGCTTCACCAACGGTCTCGTACACCGCATCGTAGTGCTCCGCTGCCACTCAAGATCTGCATCCGTGTGCGGCCAGCCAACGCCAGCGCATCACCCTCAACGGCTCTGAAGTGACCCGCACTCTAGCTAGGCGAGCATGCCCAAACGTCGGCCCGAACTAGGTATCCACACATCACTCCCTTGTGCACTGTTCCGACGATGTTTGGATATCCTTTCACTACTCTCTTAGCTTACACGCCTATCCAACTCTGACTTTAACTCTTATTTCTTCTAGGGATATCATCTGAAACAAGCAAATCCATTTTTTAGCGAAGCATGACGGCGCTACGGGATTTGGTACACATCCTGCACACCCGTATAACCTTGTAAGTATCTGTCCTCCGGTACAATAGCAAGGTCGATTCCTCTTATTTGATCAGCCATTCGCCGTGTCAAAAATGCAGAGGGGGATGCAAGGAGCACAAGGCCTGCAAATCCAAGCAAGTGGTAACATGGACTTGTACATGGAACATCCCAAGCGCAAGCAGAGCTGCACTGAGCCTGTACAACAAGCTAGCGTAAGTCCCTGCATTTCATTTACTTCGTACTGGCATTCGTGTATGATTTGTGTGCAGTGGCGGATCCACGAATTCAAGTTACCAGGTGCGAACATTTAACTTAAAAAATACGAAGGCACTTGCACTCCGGAAATCAACATAACTTGAGAAATGTGAAGCTACATGCACTTTGAAAACTAGCTAATGATCCAAAGTAGTTCAGATTATAAACACTAAATGATGCAAGCACCAAAAAACACAAAATGCAACATGGTGTACAAGGACTACAAACATGGTCTGTACCTGCTTGAATTATTCGTTCTCTGGCTGAAAATATCGAAGTGTAATTGCACCTATAACCAGTGCGCAAACTGCATATCAATATATCTATCCTGCACAAGTATGCCAATAGTTTCAAACAACAGATTAGAAAAGTATTTATGCTACATTGTCATGATACGGGGACTTTCTGGTAGATGGCCTCGACATTTCCTCAAGCCATGAAAATGCACTATAATTTGCTTGTCATCAATGCCTGCAAATCTCTATGTCTCTCTCAACATAGCAGATCAGCATTAGACACTAAATCCTTCAATGGGAGCTTGCAAAATGCTTGCATTAGATGCCTTATTACAAACTATATGTTCATCACCTGGAGCATGTAAAATGTTTGCATCAAATCCTTCATTACCAGTCTGTTCATTAGACACATCAGGCTCAAGAACAACATGAGCTTGGATGTTTGCACCTGAAACTTGATTAGATTCATCAGATTCAGTCAGTTCTGTATTGATTGGGGGAGTTATAAAATAAGTAGAAATTGGTTTCATTTTCTCATAGATTCCCTACATACAAGCAGTTTTACAACACCGTCAGGTTTAACTATTGGCCAGAAATTGAAGAGTAGAATTAGATATAATCAGGGATGTGATGTACCTGCTCGTTGCGCATGCTACTCTTGCAAGCTGCGACTGTCCGTTTGTGCAAGCTCGATGCCATGCCCGTGTTGCCGCCGCTGCCTCCCACGCAGGCTACACCCAGGGTTGGATCTTCATCTTCTTGTCCTTCCGTTCGCTTGAAGCCCGGCGACCGCCCTCCAACGAGGGCACGAGGAAGTATTGTGTCGGTCTGTCCAGCAGCGGCTAGGTTAGGAGCGAACTAGACTGGAGGCTGGAGTGGATGAATTGTGATTTTTCCTGCTATCGATCGATATGGGAGGCACTCGTTTGGGCCGCGAGCCTGCTATAGGGCCTGCCTTGCACTTATGTTATTGGCCTATCCAAATTGAAACATTTTTCTTCATTTTTTACATTGCCTGCTCGTGCGTTGGGACGAACAAAACTAGCCTGGGCCAACCTGGACGACTCAAACTAGGTGCACACTTTTGAGCCACCCGAGGCGGCCGCCCATACCAGCCCCTATGGTGGCGTCACCCCTTTTTGGATGTATGATAGGGGTAGTGAAAATATTCCAGTGGCGCTTTTGATTTACCCACATAATGGTTGAATTGCTTGTTTCTATGAACTGAGTTCACCAATAATGTGAAGGATGCCAGTCTTTTCATCCTATTGTAGATTGCTTAGATCTCGATATGCCAAAAGTAATCGCATGAAATATACAGTAAAAGCTAGTGTGATCTGTGTGGCTACAACTAGTCTGAATACACGTCCTCATATAACATATCAAGGACGCACCATCTTACCAGATTAACCATTTGACTTACCAATGCAGTGTTGGAAGAAAGAAGTATTGGGACTGCATATCCAAACAATTGATGCCATGGACTCCTTCGTACAACCTTGTAAGCGAAAAAGAAGTTGCAGTGTGCCTGTACAAAGAACTAGCATAAGTTCAGTTACCTGCTTCTCAGAATTTTAGTTAGCCACTTATTTGCAAAATTGTTCAATTACGTTGCTTGGCTTAATTTAGTTTGCTACTGATTACATAATGCCACAGCCTGTTAATCTTATTATAGACTGCGCCTATCTATGTGTTTGATACTTACTGTTAAGAATTACCTGTTTGCCTGAACTTAAATAGCTACTTGTTTGTTTAACTGCTTTGCTTCTGCAACAACGAGTTACAATGATGTTAATAACTACTTTTCAGCATCGAATTGAAACTCTTTAATTCCTTGTTTGTTTAACTGGTTTGCTGTTATAACTCCCAGTTGATATGTTTTGCTAACTTCAACTTTTCTGAATCCAATCGGAACTTTAATGGCAAAACAGGTTAGCCCAAGATCAAACAGTGAGGTCCCCATGGACATTGTATCATCCCACAGCAGTGGCACCGGCCCAATCGTGCATTATGAATTGCCAACTGCTGATGCTCTAGAGGCTAAACTAGTGGTAGAAAGAGATTCTGCTTCTGCACTTAGATATGAAGTTGACATGTTGAGGAAGCAAACAACACAATCAGTAGTAGTACTCAAGACAACCGTTAAATATTTGGTGGATTTCAAAACGAAGCAAGCTGAGACTGACCACATTGTTAAGGTCCTGAAGGAAAAAAGGAAATTAAATTCCCACTTGGTAAATCATAGGTGAAATGTTCTTTCCATCGTTGAATAACCTTGTGTTGTTTGTTCATGTAATCAATCAAACCATTTGTTTTAGAGATGTAATAATTATTTTTTGTTTTTTGGTTTGTAATTTTATTTGAGCACAAGTCTGTATTAATTGATAAGACTTGGAGACATTTCATTTTGGCTGTGCCAGACCTACAAATATGCCAATCGGGCTGAATGTGCATTCAACAATAATAGTAGTATAGATGGACCATAAGTGGCACGCATCGGAAAGGGCCAAGATGCTGTAGTAGCTTGGCTAAAAAAAGGATGTTGTTGTAGCAAAGAAAAGTACAGCGGCCTGGCTTATGTATGTTAGTTGATAATATTGATCCATGTACTCTATAAGTGTTTATATGTCTGTTATTTCTGTACATTCTTGGTTGATTGACTCGGTATTTGAATCTTGATACATCGCTTGTGTACATATCTAAATGGGAGCACACATTATGCTGCGTGTGACATTTGAGTTGGACATGAAGTGTTCCAAATATTCGGATTCACCTTAAACTGGATTCTAGCTTCTGAATTTGAGTATCGGCATTTGTAAACCATATTCATATATGACAGTGGAATACATCTTTGTCGTCCTTTTGAAGATATATAAAAACACATATAATGATTTATAAAGATTCGTATAGGAATACAAAATGGATTCGAATTTAGTTGCCAGGGTAAACGTGGACGCTTATTGTCCCAAAATTTGAAAGAAGCGGCAAAATGTCCACTCCCACATCGGATGCTCGAAGCCAAGTGTTTGGGAGATGGAAATTACTGTCTACCCATTACACGGACAATCCATCGGCCCGATTTCCACTGCTCTAAATAGCGGTAGGATAGTAACTTCAATTAGACGTGACACGGCCGCCTCTGAGCCCATTCTGACACAGTGGGCGCCAAACATGGGCGGCAAAACACATTTGATTCAAGCTCGTCCGAAAGACCACTGTTTCTCCCTCCATTTCCCCATTCATACACGGTGGGCGGCAAAACAAACTCGACTCGGCCAAAATCGATGTAGGGAAATATTTTCAATAGGGGCAGGTTTGTAACTTCACTCTGACGTCACACAACCGCCCTACCTGTCAGCCCCGTTCATACACCGTGGGCGCCAACCATGGGCGCCAACCACCCTCTCCTCGCCCGAAATCGCTCTGGGTAAATATTGGCGAGATGCGAGATTACCGTCGTATCCCCAACCGACGAGACGTCCAAATTTTAAACGGGGGCTAAGTTCGTAACTTTCCCATATTTCAGACAGGTGCGTCCCAAAAACATGGTTCCCCGTACCTCTCCCTCCATTTTCCCATTCATACACCGTCCGCGCTAGAACACCATCCCCACACCAGCCTCCGTCCGCCACCCCATCCATCGTCGCCGTCCTCCACCACATCCATCGCCGCCGTCCTCCACCACATCCATCGCCACCGTCCTCCACCATGCCGGAGCGCCTACCAAGACCGCGTCGTCCACTGCTAGAGATGGACGTTTCTCATCCACGGCAACGGACCAAGAGCCTTGCATCACGTCCTCTCGCTTCATCGGCGCCGTCGTCCTCTTTGCCGGGGCCGCTCAGACGACCTTCTCTTCCACCGCAATGGGACTTATCCCCCGATGCACCCATCTACCATCGCAGATCTGCTTCAACGCCACCGACAGCCATCGCACCCCCGATGCCTACACAGCGCCGCACGAGAGGTGGTACTTCATATCTCCTCAACTTTTTGATCTCAACCAGAAAATAGATCTTAACTTGGTTACCCTACTTTCTTTTTAGCTCTTAGAATTTAGTTCTTAGTTCGAAGCAAACAATGGCTGCTAAATATCATTTCTCCAGTTTCCCCCTTTTATGATCACTATATGATCAGAATACGTGCTTCGTGTCATAATAGCACTGCTCGACTCATCAAGCTAAACAAGCTTAGTTGTTCAAATACGAATCTGATATTATTAAAACAGATTCGTTTAATTGGTTAGCTAAATGTTCCTAAATTATTTTTGAAAATGCATGTTCTCCACTCGGGTGTGTACCTCTACAGGGTGCCCACGGTAGGCCGGCCCACCCTAGGATTTTGGGTCGTCCCAGGCCCTGATTTCCCTCTGTTCTGCTGCGCGCTTCTCATCTCTACTCGCCCCCAGCCGCTTGCCTCGCCGGCGACTTGCCGTCCCCGGACGGCATGACTCTAGGAGGAGACGCCGGACTAACAGGAGGTCAGGAGCCGCTCGCCCAACTGCGTCACCGCTGCCCGAGCGTGCCGCCGTGCCTACCTTCCCAGTCCGTTCAGTGCTCAGGCGTGCAGCACCCACTAAGCCAACCCGATTTATCCTGAGATAAGTCCTCAACACTCAGCAGCCACTCCTCATCACCCATTTTCTAATTGATTCATTACTCATTAGGCAGGACTGTCATTAGGGTTTGTTGTGTGCTCAGTGCTACCTACACTTAATGGTTCAGATGTATTTCGGTAATCTTTAGTACCTTTAAAGTTCACAGGGTTTTCAAAATTCCGGCCCTAGGAACAGACACTAGTCATTTTGTATTGTTGGTCGTAGTGACACTGACCCAATTACTACTGGAAGCCAGGTTTGTTGACAATTTTACTTGTCTTTCTTACTCATTCGATATAATATCCAATTATTCACGTCGATTAGTTGCAAACAATAAGTGCTAGACAAACTTCTTGATTCAGATTTTGGACGGTCTCTTACTGCAGTTACAATTTTGCATACTTGTCCTAGTAAGCTCACAAGTAAATGACTGATTCACTACATCTATGCTTGCCTTGTCATATTTGTTGTCAATATTGTTTTAGGGTGGACCACCCTATTTCTAAATACTGCAACCGTAGACATGAGTGAATAGTATTTCTCTATGTGATCTCTTCCATCATGTGTGGGCAATGAACACTGCATTGTATAGAAAGAAAGTGTCATTTCCAGCTTTTACATAGGCTTCTATCTTTTACATGGAATACAATCTACCTACTTGCTTTGTGTCGCACTACCAACACTCCACCCTTGAAGCTAAACATTATGCCACTCATAATTCCTTAGTTTATTTGTTCAAATACGAATTTCATATGATTCTAATGTTCCTACTTCAGTTTTGAAATGTGTGTCTGCCTATTATAGAGACATAAGGGGTTTGTATTTCTGTGTGTGGTCTGGTCAGCACGGTTGGGGGTGAACTTTGCATATGCAGGGGTTTATAGGGAGACACTCTTTGAGTTGAATCCGCAATGCATTCCATAGATAATCTGACTACTTTTTATGTTTTCATGAATCTCAGATTCTGAACAGCTTCATAATGATTATGAGCTTGCACGCATGAAAAGAATAAAGTAGAACAATGCCATGGCTGTCAAACATGGCATTAAGGGACTGAAATCAAGTCTGGATGCAATGCAATGCAAATGCTCTCCACCTACAGATTCATGCTCAGAATATGATCCTAACAGTGATTCTGAGATAGAGGGAGACCTAAGTCAATGTAGCTCCCTAGTGGAGGAGTCAAAGGAAGATGCCCTATCTTATTCACCCATCAAGGTGCTTGCTCTAACTTTCCAAGGTTATATTTGTCGCCATATCTTGCAACTGATGCTTTGCATTGCTTCTACTTTGTTGAACTGCCATTAGCTTAGTTTACACATCGTGTATGTGAATACGCCCTGCCTATCCATTTTCAGTACATATTCCATCTGTCATCATACCATATTTATCCATTCAAATGCTGTTCTTGTGTATCAGACATTCAAAAGGAAGAGGGCGATTGCTGATCGTGGAGGAGCACAAGCAAAGTATTTGGAAAAGGTAGTGGCACCTGATAAATTAAATAGCCGATTAGGTGTAGTTGCAATATCACCTGACCCACAAAACACCCCAACTCTAGCAGACTCTAGCCCTACTACACTGGTCATTTCTGATGCCCCAACTCAGCAGACCCCAACTGCAGCAAACATTATGATTATGCCAGTTGACATAGCACCAGCTCTATGACGCAAAACCCCTATTCCATCAAAGAGTACACCAAATCCAGTTGCCAAATCCCTTTTCGAACCAGAGAGAGCCCCAATTGCAGCAAATAGAACCCCTGTTCCATTTCTTCCCAGTTTAGAAGACAAAGCTTATATTGTTGTCAGTGTGCGCATCTTTCCTTCATGGAAAGATTATACCGCAGACACAGAACAATTTCCAGTCTTCCTCTGCAACTTACGCGTAAGTAATGTACTTATGTTATTCATGGTCATTGCTGCATATGTTTCTGCTGACAAAAGACACAAGATTTCATTCTTTTAAATAGGCGAGGACCAAACTAGATTGTGAAGACGAGCAAGGGTTGGTTGCGCTTTTCAAGCACTCGTTGATGAAGTATCGTTCCTACCTGAGGCAAGCGCACTTCGATGGCAAGCCTCCAAACGGAATTTCTGTAAAGTCTCCGGTGCTACATTTATCCGACGGTGACTGGAATAATCTTGTTACACATTGGTCTCGGCTGCAGCGTAAGGTACTATCTATGATATCACATCACAATTTGAACTACATTTCTTCATTTGCCTTAACGACTCACTTGTACGAAAACTATGAGAAGAAGAACATTCATTCTCAAGGGACCACAGAATCTCGCAACTATACTGCACACTGCATTGCTATTGTGTACCTCTTACCCTGTATGACCATACTTACTTTCATAGCTGTTTGATTATGTAGCATCACTGCACATGTTAGCCTCGTTATCGTCCATTTGGTGGACATTATAAGATCCGTATGGACTCTTACATAAATTTAGAATCAACCCAATGCTTTTGAAGAGGTGTAGCTCTGCAGTCCTCTTGTAAGGACTGAACGTCGTCTATAACTGTACTTACATTAACAGCTACTCCCTCCGTCCCATAATATAAGAACGTTTTGTACAATACACCAGTGTTCAAACACTCTTGTATTATGGGAAGAGGGATTGGTTCATTGTGTAGCATTCTGCATCTTATCTCCCTCGCCCACCATTTACTAAAAAAGATCAGATCTATATTTAATCTTACCAAAAAGTAGAATACACAGACAATGCCAGTGCAGAAGTGTAGCCCATTGCTCTTGTCAGTACATTTTGTCCTGTAATGCTTGTACTTCTAGGGATTGGTAGTTGATTATGTAGCATCAATCTGCATCTTATCTTCATTATCCTCTATCCCTTCCAGTATTATCATATCTATAATTACTCTCTACAAAATGTAGAGTACATGCAATACTTATGAAGAAGATTCTGTGCTAAAATTCTTGAGTTATCCTTCCCTTGACATGGAGAAGGGCATTATAAAGCCGGTATTAACTGTTAATGTAAGTCAGTACTTCTAAAGCCTTTATCCTCAACTGCTATTTAATTTTCTCATACCCCATATTGTTTACTGCTGTTTAGTTGCTGTTTCTACCAAAATGCATGTTCGCGAACCGTAAGTTCTAAGTTTTACTTGTAAAACCAAATTCCTTATTCATACCATGCACATTACTCAATACTCCCTATATGTATGCTTGTTTTGTGGATCTATAATCCATTGTGTGGTGAAGCAGCCCACGTTTGCACCTTGTCATCTCCTGTTTTATCTTACTGATGTGGCTGATGATATGAACAACATGCCATGCACATTAACCAAAATAGATACAATGTTTTTCTTTGCCCTTCATCTATGCTTGTTATGTTGACATGGTAATCCAATAGTGTGGTGAAGCTCCCCGCATTATGAACAATGCCAAATTATGCTATTGATATTTTGAACTTACTCTTTATTTTCTAATTTGAAATTGGATGGAATTGACAGCACAATTATCATCTTTGTTTATACACGTGCAAAACCTGTCATCTCTCTACTTTATTTCAGGGTGATATGCCTGATGGCATGCACAAGTCTGCCGAAGGCTGTGAGACAAACCCAACATATATTGCAGCAAAGAAGGCAAAACATCTTGAAGATAGCGAGACAACCCCAAAGTCTTGTCTTGATGCAGTGTTCAAGTTACTCGAGACTATCAGTCAGACAAGCTCACAGAATTCGTTGTCTGAATCAGTTCGACTTCTTCAGTCCCAAGTTCTAGCAGAAAGGCATTCTGCAACTCAACTTCGACTTGAAGTCCTATCTCTAAGAAAGATTGCGAGAACACCAATGAGAACCTCATCGCTAAACAGCTACACCTGGAAGCTATGACCGACATGCTAGGCCAGTCTCACAGCCTTGCTCAGCAGCTTGCGCAGCAGTTCCCGCGCAAGGCTAACCTTTCTTGAACTGTCTTCGAAGTGGTCTCGGTTCAGTATTATTTTGTTACGCTGCAATGGTGCCCAGTTTTTGTAATCTGCTTCTTTGTTGCGCGTTATGATCACTGGTGGCGAACTTCGATGCCTAGTGGATGTAATATACCATAAATCCTTTATTGTATAGTGTAGGTTTATTCTTAGTTACTATGCTGTAATTTCTTTATTTTATAGAGTAGGTTCGTTCTTAATTCTTACTAGTTACTGCCATCATTCGTTATCTGAAAAAAATCAGATGTAGTCGACCGGGCCAAAACATTCGCCTCTAACGGGCCTGGTGTTTAGCGGTCCACAATTGGGCCGGCCTGCATCTTTCTTGGGCCCGAATCATTGGAGCCTTCACACTTTGCGCGAGGCCCACAACTTTCACTGGCCTATATTTTAGTTGGGCCTTTTCTGGACCCAGCGCTTAGTTTGGCCCAGGTAGCGTTGGGCCATTAACAGGCTGAATATTGTACTGGCCTGTTACGGCCCAGAGGAAACCATGGGCCTTTAGCAGGCCGAAATGCATATTGGGCCTCAATTTTCACTAGTCATCGACGGGCCTTCAGCGGGCTGAAATGTAGATGGGGCCTTTTTGGGCCCAGTTATATCACGGGCAGTTACAAGGCCGAAACATATCTTGGGCCTTAGTTGGCCCACTGATATCATGGGCCTTTAAGAGGCCGAAAGCTTAGTACAGACATCAACGGGCTGAATTATGCGACAGGCCTTTAACAGGCCCAAAGGCACGTTGGGCTTAACTGTTGCCACCTTTATCACGGGCCGTTAGTGGGCCCGATGTCCTGTCGGACCATATATGGCCCATGGGCAGCACGGGCCATTCCCATGCCGAAAGTCACACCGGGTTGAAATGGGCCCATGTCTACATCGGGCCTCTAACAGGCCGAAAGTCACTGGGCTGTAATTGGGCCCAAATATTCGGCGAACAATTAACGGGCCAGATCTGGCTTCGGGACGTAAATGGGCCCAAATATTAGGCCAACAATTAACGGGCCAGATCTGGCTTCGGGCCGTAAATGGGCCTTTATTAAGCAGGTCATTATTGGGCTGGCCCACTAGTACCTGAGTAAGTACTACAGGCCTTTGACTAGGCCAGCCTTTTTAACCTATATGGGCCTCTGTTGGGCCGTGCCACGTGTCGACGTATCATAGGCGCTTTGGGTCCAATGAGTGGATGACATCTGTCCCAACGGTGAGCCGACACGTGTTTCCTCCAGCCAATGATGATTTTAAATGTGGAAAATCCCCATTGGTCGGGGCTATTAACGGGTTATCAGATCCAAAACTGGACCCGATAGCTTAACGACGTTCCGTTACGGTGGATGCCATGTGTCGGTCACCCTTGACGAAAGCACTTCTGTGACGCGCGATTTATCGTCATGGAAGTGGACACTTCTGTGATGATAATTTTGGTAATGTCATGGAACACTTCTACGACAGCAAAGGATGATTATCTTGATTCTGTCATAAATTTGTCATGGATGTACATGTATGACAGAAAACGTGACCTACTATGACAAACACGTATCATCACGGAAGTGTATTTTTTTGTAGTGATGTTTTATGTAAGAAGTATGCTATGGTTGCTACTTTTTATGTTATGGATGTATGCTTGCTATGTTAGATATTGGTCGGTGGATATGGTGCCGTAGCCGAGCCGTAGACAAGCTCTCTAGATGGATATGGTGCCATAGCCAAGCCTAGACATGCTCTAGATGGATATGGTGCCATAGCCGAGCCTAGACATGCTCTCTAGATGGATATGCTGGCTAATGGTGCCACTGGACTTTATTTTAGGGGATCCCTTATTTTAGACGTGGTTTCAGATGGATATCATGATCTACATAATTAAGTCTGACATGTTCTTAATACAAACAAAAACAAAAAATCGTGTATACAATATTTTTCTTGCTACAAAAACTTGTTTATAATACTCGCATGTCAAAAAATGAAAGTGTTGTGCCGTAGGCTATATACAGAAGGAAATTGCCATGATATGTACAAATGTTTTTGACATGTGCAAGTCCAACAATAAATCGATTTACCATCATGCACTATTTTTGTTCGGCATGGCAATAAATGGATTTACCATGGTAATAATCAAGGGAAAAAACATAGCCAGCGCGTGGGCCTTCGACACTCAACGCAATGATGGCCCAACCAGAGCTTAGTTTCAATTTGGGCCCTAGAACTAGGTTTTTTTTCTTCCGCGGTCGGTGTTGTCTGACGAAACTGAAGAAACTGAAAGTGTACAAAACTGACGGGTACCTGAAACTGACATGATCCACAAATTAAGCAACACAGAGCATAGAGCACATGATCCACAAATTAAGCAACACAGAGCATAGAGCACATGATCCACAAATTTAAGCAAATTGTAGAGCACATGATCCACAAATTTAACCAAATCCTAGAGCACATGACACCACACTAATAACATCTCTAACGAGTGATGACCAGCAAGGAAGCAAATCCTAGAGAAACTACACAAAAATAAAAGGGATAAAATCCTAAAGCTTTCAGATTTGCCTGCTTGTTCAATTGAATCATCTGCTTCAAGTTCTTGTTCATCTTCTTTTCCCCCCCTCAGATCTGCATCCCCAACTATCAGAGCAGCACTTTCAGAGACCAAATTCGTTGTTGCTGACGGCAGATTGAGCTCCCGGGTTGGGGCCCCATTGAATTGAATCCGGTTAACGTAGTCATCCAGCCATTCAAAATGTGTGATTTCTTCACGATCTGAATCGAAAAAATGAACCCTAAATCCCAGATCAAAAAAGAATTAAAAGCAAATAGAAAAAGAAATCAGAGAAAAATCATGAGATCTAACCTGCCCCTCTGGCTTGCTCTCGCATTTCAAGAACTCGCGCCCATAGTTGCCATTCTTGACCTCCTTCGAAGTCAACCATATCAGTGGCGTGCTGCGTGGGTAGTCAGGACATCGCTCCATGGGAAGTGGACCATACTGGGTCCACGAGGAGCGGGAGGCTAAATTGGAGCTCGACATATCGCCCAAAGTCGCTGGATCTTTTGGACCAGAGATTTATCATCAAGAAAGAACACCCACGTAAATCTTGAAAAATCATCAACTATAACTAGACCAAATGAGTTACCACCGAGACTCTTGTAGGCATTGGGACCAAAGAGATCCATATGAAGTAGCTCGAGCGGTCTTCTCGTGGTCATAATGTTCTTCACGGGGTGACTTCCTCCAACTTGTTTTCCTGCTTGACAAGCACTACAAAGTTTATCCTTGTCAAATATAACATCTTTTACTCCAAGGATATGATCACCTTTAAAAAGCTTATCAAGAGTTCGCATGCCCACATGACCTAACCTTCTATGCCACAACCAACCTTTCGAAGATTTAGCAATAAAGCAAGTTCTAGGTTGAGCCTTTTTAGTGAAATCAACAATGTAAAGATCACCTCTACGAATACCGGTAAAGACCATTTTATGATTATCTCTACGAAACACTTGGCAATCTACTTCAGTAAATAGGACGTTGAAACCAAAGTCAGCAAGCCTAGATACGGAAAGTAAATTATAGCCAAGAGATTCAACCAGCATAACATTTTGTATGGAGCTATGATGTGAGATGGCCACCTTACCAAGGCCAACCACCTTACCCTTTGAGTTATCACCAAAAGTGACATACTTTCGAGGGCCGTCGTTTTCAGCAAGCTCACGAAACATATCCTTGTCTCCCGTCATATGGTCAGTACATGCACTATCAAGGACCCATTCGTTTCCTCCAGCCATGCAGCCGCGAAGATTAGCCATAAGACCAAAGTGTCTCATTGCATCATCAAGATCATAGTCACTATCATCATCCTCATCATAGTATCCATGTTCAACATCGTCATGTGATGGATCAATTCCTAAAGAGAGTTATTCATTAGAAGTATGACCGTAACAATGTTCATCTCTATGAATTCTAATGACTTCGGAAATGATATTACTAATAATTCCAACACCTCCTTTGGCACGCATGAGATCACAAAGCTCAAATAGGCAATCATCAAACTTAGGATCACTAGTACTCATCCTATTCAAGGCAAGAGACTTATGGGGAATATCATCTAGATTTTTCAAGGAATAATTTGGGAATCGTTCCTCTAGAAATCTCCATATGGTGTAAGCACAATCTAGAGCATGTAAGCTAGCAATCAAATTCTTAGGCAATCCTTTTACAATAAGATTGATAGTTCTAAGATTGTGAATCATGTCAAGATCCTCATCGGGTGTGGGATGCAAAGGATCAATAAGGCGAGCACAAGGAGTAGTAATGTACTTGGTGAAATGATATTCATTGAAAATCTCAAGCATCTCATTTTTCCACTCATAAAAGTACTCTCCATCAAGTATAGGCACTCTATGTCTAAGACTCCCCAAGGTAGACACATCCATCTTCCTCCAAAGGTGTTTAAACCAAAGAAATGGAGACCAAAGCTCTGATACCAATTGAAAGGATCGAGAAGAGGTGTCTAGAGGGGGGGGGGGAATAGACAC
>NC_057802.1:131141634-131153500 GCF_018294505.1 Triticum aestivum
GAATAGACACTTAGCAAAGAAAAGTTGCAGTTTTTAATTTCTTCAAGTTGAAGTGGAGTTTTAGCACATGTTTAAACATTCACAATACATATCCAGCAAGCATGATAAGAGTATATGGACAGCGGAAAGTAAAGCATGCAACTTTGCAAGAATGTAAAGGGATGGGATTTGAATGTGCAAATGCAATTGGGGACACGAAGATTTTTGGCGTGGTTCCGATAGGTGGTGCTATCGTACATCCACGTTGATGGAGACATCAACCCACGAAGGGTAACAGCTGCATGAGTCCACGGAGGGCTCCACCCATGAAGGGTCCATAAAGAAGCAACCTTGTCTATCCCACCATGGCCATTGCCCACGAAGGACTTGCCTCACTAGGGTAGATCTTCACGAAGTTGGCGATCTCCTTACCCGTACAAACTCCTTGGTTCAACTCCACAATCTTGACGGAGGCTCCCAAGTGACACCTAACCAATCTAGGAGACACCACTCTCCAAAAGGTAATAGACGGTGTGTTGATGATGAACTCCTTGCTCTTGTGCTTCAAATGATAGTCTCCCCAACACTCAACTCTCTCTCATAGGATTGGATTTGGTGGAAAGATGATTTGAGCGGAAAGGAACTTGGGGAAGGCTAGAGATTAAGATTTATGTGGTTGGAATGGAATATCTTGACCTCAACACAAGTGTAGGTGGTTCTCTCTCAGAAAATGTATGTTGGAAGTGTAGGCATGTTCTGATGGCTCTCTCCCCGAATGAAGAGTGGGTGGAGGGGTATATATAGCCTCCACACAAAATCTAACCGTTACACACAATTTACCAAACTCGGTGGGACCGATGTGATCAACTCGGTAGGACCGATGTGCTAGGGTTAGGGTAAAGCCTCATCTCGGTTTGACCGATTACACAAACTCGATGGGACCGATTTGGGTAACAAGCAAAACAGAGAGTTGGCCAAGCAAACTCGGTGAGACCGATTGCATATTTTGGTGGGACCGAAATTATTGCAATAGGCAATAGAGAGTTTGCAAGCCCATCTCGGTGAGATCGAGATCCCATCGGTGAGACCGAATTTGCTAGGGTTTGGCAGTGGCTATGTCAACAGAACTCGGTGGCGCCAGATAGAAAGTTTTGATGGGGCCGAGTTTGACTTTTGGTTTGGGACATATGTGGATGTGAGAAAGTGGTTGAGGGTTTTGGAGCATATCACTAAGCACTTTGAGCAAGCAAGCCATTAAGCAACGCCTCATCCCCTTTTAATAGTATTGGCTTTCCTATGGACTCAATGTGATCTTGGATCACTAAAATAGAAAATGTAGAGTCATGAGCTTTGAGCTTGAGCCAATCCTTTGTCCTTATCATCTTGAAGGGGTTCCACATCCTCTAGTCAATGCCACTCGATTGTTGAACTTATATGAAACATACTAGATGAAAACATTAGTCCAACAAGAGATCTGTTGACATTAATTACCAAAATCACCTAGGGAGCACTTGTGCTTTCAATCTCCCCCTTTTTGGTAATTGATGACAACATACATCAAAGCTTTAGACAAAGATATGAAGAATAACAAGTAAAGCTTTGGAAGGACATGTAACATGCATAGGCTCCCCCTACATGTATGCAATCATGTAAATATGGAATATAGGAGCATGTGAAAGCATAAGCATGACAGAGTAAGCCATGAGTTACATGTATCTTGGCTATATGCATCAGAGCAAATGGTGTGAGTATGGGAAATGTACCTTCATGCTCATGAGTCCTTCTTGCAAACAGTATGTACATCAGCAAGAAATCCTCATGCACATGAGTGTGATGCATATACTTACCTTGTGGCCTTGAGCTGGCTTTGAAAGAGATGAACCTGAGTAAACAAGGTTAGATAACACAGAAACATCTACTAAGCAGAGCAAGAACAACAAACCACAAGAGTACCAAGATTGGGATGACATGTAGAATGTGAGTACTGGATACTCTATTGGATATAGACATGTCCCCAAAAGGTAAAGATATACAACGAATTCAAAGATTTCCTTCCCTTAGATGTCTTGCTTCCCCTGAATCTTGTATGGGATGCTGGGAGAAGATAGGGAACAGAAAATCAGAGCAAATGCACTCAAATAACAAACATGAACATGTCTTTCCCCTCTTAAAGACATGTGACTTCTCTCCTCTTGAACACCAAGCATCTGGGGTTTCTCTCTCCCTTTTATGTGATTATTTCTCTCCCCTTTTGATGTGATTAAGCTTTGATGTGAGCTCTCTCTCCCCTGTTTGGAGCATTCTCTCATTATGCTTTGATGTGAACTCTCTCTCCCCCTTTGACATCAATTTCCAAGAAGGGATCTTCTAGAGTGTGGGTCAAAATAGGTTTGGTCCTTGAGTCACAGAGCAAAGCAACATATAAAATGTGACGCCGGTAAAGGACAAGAATCATTGAGTGGAGCTGGAATAAAACTACAGGAACAAATGGCAAATTGTCTTCTCTGCAGTGAAATCGGTGATACCGAGTTGTAGTCATCGGTGGTACCGAGTTGTTTCGGTTTGACCGAAAGCAATAGATCGGTATGAAACACAGAGAGAACACTTGTCACCTCAGCTCACTAGGCAAATTAGATCTCTCAAGGATTTGCAAGGAATTAACTGAAGGATTTGCAATGAATTGGATGCAGAAAATGCAGAACTAAACAGATAAAAGAAAATCTATATGAAGTTTTTTATAGAAGAAGGGGAATAAATATGCAAAGGACAAACGCAAAAAAAACTCAGAGAAACACTAGAGAACTTCATCTAGAAATGGGCAGTGACAAAGTCACCTATGTTAGAGTATATTGACTAAGGAGTCAAGTGAGAACACTTGATCATAAGTCATACTCATCGTTTAAGCTCAAAATGGGGTTACCATTTTTCGTTTAAGCATTTGACGTATTCACATCTTATTGAGCTGCTTTGACCCATATCTTGGGGTAAAGCTTCTCTAAGATGGAATGACATACCTTGGGTGGTGGTGTTGATCTTAGTCATGTAGTTGAACTTGTGTGGGTTGCTCAAGGTTGATGTAGCTCATCAAGAGTTGGGAGCACCACTGGGAAGTGAGTTCATCTACCTACATGGGTTAGTTTTGCAAGGAACATCACTTGTGTATCCAAAATGACAATCATGAAATTTGATACCAAATGAAATATGATATATAGAATTTGTCAAAGGATATGTTGAAGGGTTTCATGCTTCCTTATCTTCAACCACCAATGTATAGAGACTTGGTGATGTAGAGGTTGCTCAAAATGTGAGTGAGTTGCAATCTCATAGATTTAGATTCATCCAAGTACCTACAAGGGTTAGATAGCATGCAAGGGTACAAATATATCCAAGACAAATGATCATCATCATAAGAGAAGAGTCAAGGATTAGTCATAGGCTCATGGCTTGCATGTATCCAAATGGAGTTCCTACTCCAAGTTTGAAGCATCAATGATGTTCAATTCACCTCTCAAATGGCAAAAGACTTTCTCATCAAGCAGTTTGGTGAATATATCCGCCAATTCTTTATCGGTACGAACATGCTTAAGATCAATGTTCCCTTTAGCAACATGATCTCAAATGAAATGATGACGAACTTCAATATGCTTAGTTCGAGAATGTTGCACGGGATTGTGAGCAATCTTAATAGCACTTTCATTGTCACAAAGCAATGGAACATGTTTCACAGTGATCCCATAATCTTTAAGAGTTTGGGTCATCCAAAGTAATTGAGCACAACATGAACCGGCGGCAATGTATTCCGCTTCGGCGGTGGATAAGGATACCGAGTTTTGTTTCTTGGACGACCAAGACACACGAGATCTACCAAGAAATTGACAAGTACCCGAAGTGGACTTTCTATCAACCTTATCTCTGGCATAGTCCGAATCGGAATAGCCAACAAGATCAAAAGAGGACCTCTTAGGATACCAAATGCCAAAATTTGGTGTATGTATTAAGTATCTCACTATCCTTTTCACAGCCTGAAGATGACATTCTTTGGGGGCTGCTTGATATCGTGCACACATGCACACACTTAGCATAATATCGGGACGGGAGGCACATAGATATAATAATGAACCAATCATAGAGTGATAAACTTTTTGATCAACTGGTTCACTGTCCTTAGTCAAATCAAGATGTCCACTAGGAGGCATGGGTGTTTTCATACCTTTGCATTCTTTAATATTGAACTTCTTGAATAAGTCCTTGGTGTATTTTGTTTGAGAGACAAAGGTGCCTTCCTTAGTTTGCTTGATCTGCAAACCAAGAAAGAACTTGAGTTCACTCATCATAGGCATCTCAAACTTCTTCGACATTAGCTTCCCAAACTTTTCACTAAAATGAGGGTTAGTCGAACCAAATATGATATCATCAACATAAATTTGGCACACAAATAATTCACCATTAACCCTTTTAGTAAAAAGAGTAGAATCTATTTTTCCAATCTCAAAGCCTTTTTTAATAAGGAACTTGGTCAAGCATTTATACCACGCTCTAAGAGCATGTTTAAGACCATAAAGAGCTTTGTGAAGTTTGTAAACATGATTGGGTTTCTTAGGATTGACAAAGCCGGGAGGTTTTTTAACATGAACTTCCTCCTCAATTTCATCATTTAGAAAAGCACTTTTAATGTCCATTTGGTACAAGGTGATATCATGGTGATTAGCATAGGCAAGTAAGATGCTGATGGATTCAAGTCTAGCAATGGGGGCATATGTCTAACCGTAGTCCATACCTTCGACTTGAGTGTCGAAATATCTCAGTTCAACAGCATTCAAACTAAATAGCAATCCTAGATGCCCATCAGAAGTTAGTGGGAGAAGTCTCTGCTCGGTACTGTCGAAATATCTCAGTTCAACAACATAGGAAGGGCTCCGTGGATACTCACAACAGAGTGCCTCGCGGAAATCTCTGCGAAACAGTGGTTTCTACCACTTTAGGATAGAAAAATCCAGAAATCACACACGGTTTAGTTCCATGCAGCTCGCTAGTTTCCATTCTAATCGCCAGCCGAAAAGCAAGTGCAGGATCAACCCTATTCGATTGAAATAAGATAAAGGGCGGAGTTAGGCCAAAACATTTCAGATAAATTGCGCTGATTCACGCCAATGGTGGTCAAATACAGCCTAATTTACGGATCTCCTAATCAATTTGAGAGGAAAAATGATGCTTACCAAGGTGGAATCCATGAATTATTAGCCTCTGATTCGACCCAATCATCTCCACGGTCGATGGGCCGGACGGGGTGCCCCCCCCGACATCGCTTCCTAATCCTAGATCGGGAGAGAGGGTAGATGCGGCAGAGGGAGCACGACTACGGCGGAGGCGGCAAGAGTGCGGCGGAGGTGGCACAACGGCGACAGGGGCGGCACGACAGCGGCAGAGGGGGCGGCACGGAAGCGACTGGATCTGATTCAGGTTACCGTGAGTGTCAGTTTCGCGGCCCCACTGGTTACCATGTAACGGTCAAAATGTGGACTCCGCCCTACGCGGCCCCACTAGTCAGAGTTAACGGTCAAGCCATTGACCCGACGACAACGTCCGCTGTGACCAGTTCTGAGGGTTTCGGGCAAGGGAGTGGGGAAAAGTGAGCAAAAGTTAAGAGCGTGGGGATGAATGAGTAGAACTAACGAACCAGGGGCACCAAAATAAAAATCCCAAATATTCAGCCCCTATCTTTCTCTGTGTTCCATGGATGCCATTTGTTCTAAGAATATGCTTTGAGTAGTAGCAATCATGGAAGACTATATGATGATTGAGTATGTGGAGCTCTTACTTAGACTCTGTTGAATAAGTTGAATTGCAATTGTTTGGTGACTAAGAATATAGGTTGTTGAGTTTCAAGAGAATTCATTGTTTGAGCCTTAACATGTGAATTGGTTGCTACTTTGTCATGATGAGTTTTATGAGAAAGAGTTGCTGTTATGATGCTAGGCAAAGTGATTGAAATTATCATTGATCAAACTTATGCACTTTGCTAGCATTCACACTTCATAAATTATTTCTCTTGTCATTTACCTACTCGAGGACGAGCAGGAATTAAGCTTGGGGATGCTGATACGTCTCCAATGTATCTATAATTTATGAAGTATTCATGCCATGTTTACAATATTTTTATATGGTTTTGGTATGATTTGCATGGAACTAACCCGGACTGACGCTGTTTTCAGCAGAACTACCGTGGGGTGTTGTTTTTTGTGCAGAAATGAAAGTTCTCCAAATGAGTTGAAACTTTTTGACGATTTTTTTGGAACAAAAGAGACCCCCGAAGCTTCGTGGAAGGACCAGAAGGTGAAGGAGTAGGGCACAAGACACCGGGGCGTGCCAGGTGGCCCAGGCGCGTCCCGGTGGGTTGTTCTCACCTCGAGGCCCATCTTCGCGTGAAACCGACGCCGAAAAATCCTATAAATAGAGAAACCATCAGGGTAACCCTAGATCAGAAGTTCTGCCGCCGCAAGCCTCTGTAGCCACGAGAAACCAATCTAGACCCCGTTCCGTCACAACATAACCATCAGGAGTCCACTGTTTAAGATCCCATTTTATGGTGATGTTCCCGTTCAGATCTAGCGAATCATACGCCTCTGTGAGAACAAGAAGGAAGTAAGAAGGTTAATTGGCACGCCAGATGCACAACAAACACATACTTATTCCAACCGCTGGAGGAGAAATCATCACTGGTGGCCATCTTCATCATCCCGGCGGACACCATGATGAGGAGGGAGTAGTCCACCCTCAAGGCTGAGGGTTTGTACCAGTAGCTATGTGTTTAATCTCTCTCTCTCTCGTGTTCTTGAGATGCACGATCTTGATGCATCGTGGGATTTGTTAATATAGTTGGATCATATGGTGTTTTCCCCTCTCTATCTTGTTGTGAATTGAGTTTTCCCTTTGAGATTTCATTTTATCGAATTGAATACTTTTATGGATTTGAGAACACTTGATGTATGTCTTGCTATGAATACACGTGGTGACAATGGGGTATCATATTGATTCACTTGATATATGTTTGGCACTCAACTCGCGGATTCCCGAGGTGACATTGGGGTAATCTATGCATAGGGGTTGATGCACGTTCTCGTCTTTTGTTTCTCGAGTAGAAATCTTGGGGCACTCTTTGAGGTTCTTTGTGTTGGATTGAGTATTATGAATCTGAATTTGCTTTGGTGTTATTTTAGTACGAACTCTTGATAGATCGACCGGAAATAATAACTTGGGGTTATTTTAGTATGAACTCTTGATAGATCGATCGGAAAGAATAACTTGGTGTTGTTTTAGTATGAACTCTTGGATAGATCGATCAGAAAGAATAGCTACAAACAATTTCTTCTTATGTTCTCCGCTAGATAGGAACTTTGGAGTGATTCTTCATCGCACTTTGAGGGACGGTTATATGATCCAATTATATTAGCATTATTGAGAGATTGCACTAGCGAAAGTACGGACCCTAGGCCTCATTTTCAAGCATTGCAATACCGTTTGTGCTCACTTTTGTTAATTGCTACCTTGCTATTTTTTATTGTTACTATTACAAAAATCAATATCTACTATCGTTACTACACTTGTATCACCATCTCTTCACCGAACTAGTGCACCTATACAAATTTCCATTGTATTTGGTGTGTTGGGGACACAAGAGACTTTTTATTATTTGGTTGCAGGGTTGTTTGAGAGAGACTATCTTCATCATACGCCTCCCACGGATTAATAAACCTTAGGTCATCCATTTGAGGGAAAATTGCTATTGTCCTACATAACTCTGCGCTTGGAGGACCAACACGAGTCTACAAGAATAAAGTTGCATAGTAGACATCAATGAACCCCATCAACATCCACAAGAGAACAACAGAACAAACAATCAAGAAGGCCAAGAGGAAGAACAAGATGATGAAGAGGATGTTCCACCCTGACCCAAACAAAAGCTCTCACCGGGTTAGAGCAAGAGTTTCAAAAGATCATCCCGTCGAACAAATCTTTGATGATATTCAAACCGGGAGAATTACTCGCTCTTAAACTCGTTTGCCTAACTTTTGTGAACATTATTCATTCATCTCTAGTATTGAATCTATGAAGGTTGAAGAAGCTCTTGATGATCTGGATTGGGTGAATGCCATGCATGAAGAGCTACACAATTTCGAGAGGAACCAAGTGTGGACATTGGTAGAAAAGCCGGACGACCAAAATGTCATTGGAACCAAATGGTTGTTTCGAAATAAGCAAGATGAAGATGGACAAGTTGTACACAACAAGGACCGTCTCGTCGCCCAAGACTACACTCAAGTCAAAGGTATGGACTATGGTGAGACATATTCCCCGTTGCTAGACTTGAGTCCATACACATCTTACTTGCTTATGCCAATCACCATGATATCACTTTATATCAAATGGACATTAAAAGTTCTTTTCTAAATGGTGAAATTGAGGAGGATGTTTATGTTAAACAACCTCCCGGCTTTGTTAATCCTAAGAAACCTAATCAAGTTTACAACTTCACAAAGCTCTTTATGGTCTTAAACAAGCTCCTAGAGCGTGGTATAATTGCTTGACCAAGTTCCTTATTGAAAAATGCTTTGAGATTGGAAAATAGACTCTACACTTTTTACCAAAAGGGTTAATGGTGAATTATTCGTGTGCCAAATTTATGTTTATGATATCATATTTGGTTCTACTAACCCTCATTTTAGTGAAAAGTTTGGAAGGCTAATGTCGGAGAAGTTTGAGATGTCTACGATGAGTGAACTCAAGTTCTTTCTTGGTTTGCAAATCAAGCAAACTAAGGAGGGTACCTTTGTTTCCCAAACAAAGTATACCAAGGACTTATTCAAGAAGTTCAACATGCAAGAAAGCAAAGGTATGAAAACACCCATGCCTACTAGTGGACATCTTGACTTGACTAAGGATGGCAAACCGGTTGACCAAAAGGTTAACCACTCTATGATTGGTTCACTAATATATCTATGTGCCTCCCGTCCCGATATTATGCTAAGTGTGTGCATGTGTGCACGATATCAAGCGGCCCCTAAAGAGTGTCATCTTAAGGCTGTGAAAAGGATAGTGAGATACTTAATTCATACACCAAACTTTGGCATTTGGTATCCTAAGAGGTGTTCTTTTGATCTTGTTGGCTACTCCGATTGGGACTATGCCGGTGACAAGGTTGATAGAAAGTCCACTTCGGGAACTTGTCAATTTCTTGGTAGATCCCTTGTGTCTTGGTCCTCCAAGAAACAAAAGTCGGTATCCTTATCTACCGCCGAAGCAGAATACATTGCCGTCGGTTCATGTTGTGCTCAATTACTTTGGATGACCCAAACTCTTAAGGATTATGGGATTTATGTGAAACATGTTCCATTACTTTATGATAATGAAAGTGCTATTAAGATTGCTCACAATCCCGTGCAACATTCTCGAACTAAGCATATCGAAGTTCGTCATCATTTCATTCGAGATCATGTTGCTAAAGGAGACATCAATCTTAAGCATGTTCGTACCGATAAGCAATTGGCGGATATATTCACCAAACAGCTTGATGAAAAAGTATTTTGCCGTTTGAGAGGTGAATTAAATATCACTGATGCCTCAAACTTGGAGTAGACACTCCATTTGGATACATGCAAGGCTTGAGCTTGCCTTCTTCACTAAACCTTGATATTTCTCTTATGATGATGATCATTTGTCTTGGAACTATACTTGTACCCTTGCATGACATCTAACTCTTGTAGGTACTTTGGTGAGCCCAAATATATGAGATTGCAAATCACTCACATCTTGAGGAATCTCTACATCACCAAGTCTCTACAATATGGTGGTTGAAAACAAGGAAGCATGAATCCACTAGACATATCCTTTGGCAATTACTATATATAAAATTTCATTTGGTATCAAGTTCATGATTGTCATTTTGGATACACATGTGCTCTTCCTTGCAAGACTAACTCATGTAGGAAGATGAACTCAAACTACAAGAGGTGCTCCCAACTCTTGATGAACTACATCAACCTTGAGCATCCAACACAAGTTCGACTACATGATCAAGATCAACACCACCACCTAAGGTATGTTATTCCATCTTAGAGAAGCTTTACCCCAAGACATGGGTCAAAGCATCTCAACAAGATGATAATACATTAAAATGCTTAAACGAAAAATGGTAACCCCATTTTGAGCTTAAACGATGAGTATGACCTACGATCAAGTGTTATCACTTGACTCCTCTGTCAATATACTCTAACATAGGTGGCTTTGTCGCCGACCCTCTCTAGATGAAATTCTCTAGTGTTTCTTTGTGTTCTTGCATATTGTTTCTTGTTTGTTCCCCTTATCAAAAAAACTTCATCTAGATTTCCTTTTATTTTGTCTTCTTTTCTCTGCATTCTCTGCATCTAATTCATTGCAAATTCTTCAGTTAATTCCTTGAAAATCTTTGTGAGATCATAATTGCCAAGTGAGTTGAGGAGAAAAAAATCTTTCCTCTGTATTGAACTTGGCCTCACCGATTTATGCCCATCGGCTAGACCGAACTATAACAATACCTTGTAGACTATTCGTCGGTTCAACCGACAAGGACGAACCCAGTCTGACCGATATGCATCATCTATGACACTGCCAACTCGGTGTCACCGATGAAAATGGATCGGCGTTACCGATTTCACTATTGAGAAAACTTTTTGCCATTTGCAAATGTCATTTCTTCTCCAGCTCCACTCGATGATTCGTATCCTCTACTCGCGTCTTAAACCACATGTTGCTTTGTAATGTGACTCAAGGACCAAACCTATTTGACTCATGCTCCAGAAGATCCCTTCTTGGAAATTGATGTCAAAGGGGGAGAGAGAGTACATCAAAGTTTATCACATGGGAGAGAAAGCACATCTTAGCTTCTCCAGATGCTTATTAACAATAGAGGAGAGAAGTTACATGTCTTTAAGAGGGGAAAGACGTGTTAATGTTTGCTTGTACCATTTCTTGCTCTGTTGTGATTGCTTTGCTCTGATTTTCCTTTGTTCTAATTTTCTCTTACCCTACCTTCTCCCATTGTCCAATATCAGATTCAGGGGGTGAAAGAGTTCATATCTAAGGGAAGAAAATCTTTGAAATTCATTGCATATCTTTATTCCTTGGGGACATGTCTATATTCAAATAGAGTACTATAAGTACCCACTCACTACATGTCATCCCAGTCTTGGTACTCTTGTGGTTTTTCTGAACTTGCTTTGACTAGTAGTGTCATTGTGTTATCTAACCCTATTTTCTCAAGTTCATCTCGACCAATGCCAGCTCAAGACCGCAAGGTAAGTATATGCATCACACTCATGTACATGATGATCTCTTGCTGATGCACATATTGTTTGCAAGAAGCACTACCAAAAAAAGACACATCCGTGACATTTTGGGCCGAACGAATTTTTTTTCTGTCATACATATGACACTTCTATGACGATAATTGTGACAAAACCCGGTATCATCATAGATGTGGTGGGCTCCTACTTCTATGACAAAAAATCATGACAGAAAATGGGCTTTTCGTCCTGGGCGGGCCGGAGACGCAGCTGCATGACATTCTTTGGGCCGTCCATGACGGAAAAAACCGTGGTAGAAGCGAGGGCGAGGAAAATTTCGGGGAGTTCCCGGTTACGGTGGGAGGTCGGGGGCCGAGCGATGCGTGTTTCTCTCATACACGTACGCGCGTGTGTGCGAGGCATTGGCTCTAACTGAACCCGAGCGAGGCATTGGGCTCTAACTGAACCCGAGCGATTGCACTGCAGGCTACGCGTTACTGAACCCGAGCGACCGATCGATGGCTGTTAACTGAACCCGATCGAGCGATTCCTTCGCTACTGCTGCTAAC
>NC_057802.1:131154041-131170167 GCF_018294505.1 Triticum aestivum
GTTTCGACCGTAGGAGGTCCGTTTTGTCCGTTTTGCGGTACGCCACACCCCTCCCAATCAACAGGACCCCCGTTTCGACCGTAGGAGGTCCGTTTCGTCCGTTTTGCGGTATGCCACACCCTTCCCGATCAACATGACCCCCGTTTCGACCGTAGGAGGTCCGTTTCCTCCGTTTTGCGGTACGCCAGACCCCTCCCGATCAACAGGACCCCGTTCTGAACGTAGGAGGTCCGTTTCCTCCATTGTGCGGTACGCCAGGTCTCATTTCCATCGCCTGTTCCGTCCAAGCCCTCCCGATGAACACGACCACACATTCCGTTCCGACCCAGCCGGTTGGCTCCCAAGCGTTCCGTTGCCTCCCGATGAACACGACGCATTCCGTTGCCTCCCCATGAACATGACGCATTCCGTTGCCTCCCCATGAACACGACGACGATGCTGTTTCTCCGTTCCGACCCAGCCATGTACACGAGCCCTGGCCGTACGTGGCCGTATTTTCTTTCTTGCACCCTGGCCACTGTACGTACGTGTACATGCTATGTGCGCGCCTCTACTACGACACGTACGCGCCTCTACTATGACACATGCGCGCCTCTACATCCACCAGTATATATGTACGTACACGTTCGCGACCAGAATGACAACGCTACGTACGCTTCGACCAGGTGGGTCCCGACTGTCAGGCACTTCCTTGCGTGCGAAGATGTAGCTGGTGGGTCCCAGCAGTCAAGGGGGCAAATCGTTTTTTTGCCCGGACGCACTTCCTTGCGTGCGAAGGTGTAGCTGGTGGGTCCCAGCAGTCAAGGGGAAACGTTTTTTTCACGAAATACGGTGGCCCGTCCGGTGGGTCCCCGGTGTCAGGTGGAAGAATAATTATTTTGCGCGTAATAAGGAGGCACTTCCCTGCTACGGCCGTGGACCCAGCTGTCAGCGTCTCCACGCACAGTTCTCTTCCGATGGAAGTCGGTCGTTGACCACATTGACCACGCCGCAACGAGAGCACCACGGCGGTGGACGACGGCGAGGCCTAGGAAGGGGACGACACGGAAGCAGGGAAGACTCGGCAGTTGTTTCCCACGCAGAGGAGAGTACGACTGTACGAGGGTTTACTGGTTCGTCTACCGTCGTCGGAGATAACAGAAGGTGTGGGTGAGTAGAGGGATGGCTAGGCCAGCGATGGGAGTATAGTGGGGCGGTCAAGCTTGCGCGGCAGCACAGCCGGCCGCGGGGAGGAGGGAGCAGGCAGTCCCGCCGGCGCTTGTTTGAGCGGCTAGAGCAGGAAGAGCAGAGATTGAAGAAGCACGACGGCCGTTGGATGGACATCCAACAGTCAGTGCTTGTGCGTCAACCTTTTTTTAGGAAAGCCTCAAATCTGTGGAAAACAGCATACAGCCCATCTACCATTATTTCTAATAATTTACAGCCCATTTGCTAATTCTTGAGGTTTTTTTGGAGCCCATATTCTTTTTGTTAGCATTACAGCCCATATTGTGGCCACGGTTAAAAAATTATACGAAATTTTGCATATTTCGATGCGGTCCGAACAGTTTTTAATCCCGAAATTTCGACTCACATTCAAACTGATTTTAAAAATAAATGTATATCAATATAAAATCCAACAAATTCTCCACGCATAAAAATTAATGTAATTTAAAATCTTGAAATGAAAAAAAGATATTTGAAACTAATTGCCGGTTCGATGTGTTTTAAAAATGTACAACCCATTTCTCATTACTGATGGGCCATTTTCTCGGCCAGCCGAATGAAAGCTTTCCTCGTCTTGAAAGATTTGCAGCCTAACAGGCCTGACAAAGCAACTTACTCGGCAAATCACAAAAAAACTGGGTTGTGGCCGTGGACCCAGCTGTCAGCCTCTCCACGTACAGTACTCTTCCGATGGAAGTCGTTCCTTGACCACGTTGACCACGCCGCGCGGAGAGCACCACAGCGGTGGACGACGGCGAGGCCTAGGAAGGGGACGACGCGGAGCCGGGGAAGACGCGGCAGTGGAAGCCCGCGGTTAGAGGAGTACGAGGGTTCACTGGTTCGGCTGCGGTGTGAGGCTGCCGTCGCCGCAGGGCCTGGCCAGCGGTGGGAATAGTAGGGGCGGTGAGGCCTCTACAGCAGCACAGCCGGCCACGGGAGGCAGGAGCATGCGACACGACCGGTGCTGCTTTGGGCGGCTGGAGCAAGAAGACCAGAGGTTGAAGAAGCACTATGGCCGTTGGATGGACATCGTACGGTCACTGGAGCTAGAATCGTTCATATTGACTAAGTTGACAAAGCCCTTCGTCCCCGTCAACTTAGTAGGCCCACAAGTCAGCCTCCCACCAAGGTGGGTCCCAGCTAGCCGGGGGAGTATTCATTTTTTTGTGCGTAATAAGGAGGCACTTCCGATGGGTCCGAGCTGAAAGCGGGGGGGGGGGGATGTTTTTTTTGCGAAATACGGTGGCCCATCCGGTGGGTCCCAGCAGTCAGGGGGAAACGATTTTTTTCGCAATATACTGGTGGCCCGTCCGGTGGGTCCTCGCTGTCAGGTGGAGGAATAATTATTTTCCGTGTAATAAGGAGGCACTTCCTTGCGGCTACCGTGGACCCAGCTGTCAGCCTCTCCACGTACAGTCCACCTCCAATGGAAGTCGTTCCTTGACCACGTTGACCATGCCGCGCCGAGAGCACCAGGGCGGTGGACGACGGCGAGGCCTAGGAAGGGGACGACGCGGAGCCGAGGAAGACGCGGCAGTGGATGCACACGCGGAGAGGAGTACGAGGGTTTACTGGTTCGGCTGCGCTGCCGTCGCCGCAGAATAACAGGGGGTGTGGGTGAGTGGAGGGATGGCCTGGCCAGCGGTGGGAGTAGTAGGGGGCGGTGAGGCCTCTGCGGCAGCATAGCCGGCCACGGGAGGCAGGAGCAGGCGGCACGACCGGCGCTGCTTTGGGCGGCTGGAGCAAGAAGACCAGAGGTTGAAGAAGCACGACGACCGTTGGATGGACATCGTACGGTCACTGCAGCTGGAATCGTTTATATTGACTAAGTTGACAAAGCCCTTGGTACGTCAACTTAGTAGGCCCACAGGTCAGCTTCAGAAACGGTGCGCCCCAGATGTCAGGGGAGGAATCATTTTTTGGGCGGGTGAAGCTAGAATATCCGAGATTGAAGAAGAAGCACGACATCCGTTGGATGGACATCCAACGACCACTGCTGCTAGAACCGTGTGTTGACTATAAGTTGACAAAGCCTTGCACACGCGTCAACTCTGTTTTTTTAGGGGACGCATCAACTTAGTAAGGCCAGAAGTGTGTGGCAGTGAACTTATAGCCCATTTGAGATTTGTAAGAATGTGTAGCCCATTTTTGAATTCTAATGGAATTTACTACAGCCCATTTACAGTTTGTTAAAAGTACAGCCCATTTCAACCAACCATTCAAAACAGAATTCAATAAAATTGCCCACATTTTGATGGGATCCGAAATATTTTTATCCCGAAATTTCTAGTCAGATTAAATAAAATTTCAATATAAATTTATATTATGTAAAAATCCAACGAAACATTGCGCTCGCAACAATTAATGAAATGAAAATTTTCAATATCCAAAAATAATATTTTATAAAGTAATCACGTGTTTGGTGCATTTTTTTATAGTTACTGCCAAGTTTTTATAATTACATCCCATTTATTATTTCTTAAAGCCCATTTTCTTGTTAAGCCTAATGCATCCCTCCTAGGAAAGATTTGCAGCCCAGCGGGGCGGAGAATAACAACTTGACCTTGCCTGGGTATTCCTAAAAAAAGTATAGCTGGGCTAGCCATTTTCAGCTTGACAAAAATTTATATCTCGGATGGATATCTGGCCTGGGCTAGACGGGCCATAGCCCGCCCAGTTAATACCTGCAGCGATGTTTTCGTTGTTGTTCAGAGGAGAAAATTTAATATCTGGGCTAAACATCGAAAAACTCTGCAGTGCTCACACCTCAAAAACACAAATACTGCTCGAGCTGCTTGGTCCCAGCTGTCGGCCGCTTCTTGTGCAATTCTCTCGTTTATTGACTACTACATAGGTTGACAATGGTGTGCGACCGAGATGTCAGGAAATCAGGAGGAAGCAAAATAAATTATATATATATATAATAAGGAGGCACTTGCGTACGTGAGGCTATGGACCTGGTGGGTCCCCATTGTCATCCTCTCCAAGTAAAGTCATCTCCTTGCCCGCGCGCGCTTTCCGCGCGAAACAGTCAGCGCCGCCCGCCCCGCTTCCCGGTGCAAGCGATTGCTCCGCCTTCAAATGACACAAGTGCTGTCCGTGCGTCCATCTGCCGCCCACATTAATGATACACGGTTGCCGAGGCGGCTACTCCGGTGCCACACGTCCGTCCCTCCGCCCGCCTACCATTGCTATATAAACTGCTCGCCGGCCATAGTCGCAGTCATCCGCATCCGTTCCCTTTCTCCTGTCCACACCACTACTGCCCACCATGGCTTCCTCGCGCTCCAGCGCTCTTCGGGACGGGCGGACGACGGACCATAAGGAGATGGCAGCCATTGCTGCCGACCGGTTGGCCGGCAGGCAGCCGGAGGACGATGACGTCCCAATGGAGAACATGGTAGTCGACGATCCGGCGCCAACCCCCTCCTCCGCGCCATCCTCACTGGTGCATTGCACCATGACCATCGGCGAGGCCCGTGCCCAATATATGGACAGGGTGAGGCAGATGCGTGAGGAGCAGTTCCAGGAGGCGCAGGCCGACGCCGCCTACAACCACCATCTCCTCCAGGAGCACCTGCAGGCGCAGGAGTAGATCGCCGCGGAGCGGGCGGAGCAGGAGGCGCTGCTCGACTCGTACCGCTCCGCCCGCAAGGGCCGCCTCGAGCGCTGGCAGTACCGCATGCGGGTGGCAGAGGCTGCGGCCGCCTACAAAGAGGCTAGAAAGAGGGCAATGAAGCGGGCGTGGCGCTGTTTGGCGAGACCGAGGACGAGGCAGAGGACAATGCCGGCTCCGACGAGTCCCCGCTCCGCTAGCGTCGACGAGGCCCTGCTCTGCCGAGGCCCTGCGGCGCCAACAACGAGGCAGAGGACACCACCGGCTCCGTCGAGGCCCCGCCCCGCCAACAACGAGGCAGAGGACATCGCCGGCTCAGCCGAGGCCCCACCCTGTCGGCAACATGGGGGAGGATTTCCACCGCTCCGCTGAGGCGCCGCCCGCCGGCAACGAGACAGAGGACATCGCCGGCTCCGCCGAAGCCCCGCCCCGCTGCCAACGAGGCCGCGCCACACAGAAAACGAGGAAGAGTAGAACACGGTAGGTCGCCGCCGCTCGGGTCCAAGTAAGGCCACCGCTGCTACCCTCCGGTTGAAGCCAAGCTAGGCGGGTTGACCATTGACGGCCGGTTAGCTTCTTGGCGGCGACGTGGAGTCGGAGAGCTGCGCTGGAGAAGAACGCTGCTTCTACTTAACTGCTGGTGCAGTTGGCTGACTGACACATGGGCCCAACAGGCCACATGTCAGTTACGCAACTGCACCTGCAGTTAAGTCACTGAAGCTTCTGTTCGGCTCAGCGGGACACAGGTGGGTAGCTTCGGTTAATTAATTATACCTCCAGCGCACCCCTTTTTAGTTGAAGAATGTATGAAATGTAATGAAATCCGACATGTTTATATGAAATCCGACCATGTATGAATGAATTTATTTCGATTAGTTCGAATTCCTGTATCACTGGCATTGGATGAACATGCAAAACAATACGTACTAGCATTATTCCCAGGGTGATCACCTTGTTTGCAGCAGTTTCACATGTACTCCCTCCGGTCCTTTCTAGTCTGCATACAAGTTTTGTCTGCAGTCAAAGTATCTCTACTTTGACCAATCTTATACAAAGTATGCACTTTCACAATGTGCGAAGTAAAAAGGAACAGAAGGAGTACAAAGAGTTTGAGCAGCTTTTTAGCGTTTCTGTACATTGCAATCAAACACACAGGCCTGGCAATTCATAGAGAACGTTCAAAACAATCGATGATTATGCATCTCAGCGGCTCACATGTCAGAGGCAATATTTACTTCACAACTAAAGAATAAAGAAAAAATTGATCGACGCTGCTGACAGCAAAGGGCGTCCCATTCGAAAATATCAAACGCATGTCTTGCTAAAATCAATGAGCAAAATTTGACAAGGTTGTCCCATTCCAAAATATCAAATGCCTACGATTGTGGAATGGGTAGGGTTTGCCATCAGTTCGGACATTGACATGGCACCTCGTGCTAAATAAACCAACTGTTCTTTTTGTGCAATTCCACCAAATCAACCAAATTCGCGCGTAGCTTGTATGATTTCGCCCTTATATGTTGCAACGCCTTGAACTTATCGGCACCTCCTTTCTTGTGGTGGAAATGAATGATTCGATGTATTCATGAACATTTTGTGCAGTTCCCATTGAAATCAAGCTGAGCACCCTTGTTTGCACAAATACAAAAAAGTGATTAGTATAAAGCAAACTGTACTATGAATTGACAGTTTCAACAGGCACATACATGGTCCATGTAGAGCACACTTTTAGAAAAATGGAACTCACCAGAAAGAATCCTAGAACAACATTGTACTCGCGCATCACAGCAAAAAAATGGAGATTTGTCAGTCCTTCTGAGCTGAAGTTAGTTTGGTGTTGTGGGGAGTAATGTAACCATCCTTCAACTGCTCCTTCTAATGAGAAGATAGACAAGGCTTCTTCATCCTGGCATAATCGGAACTAGTCACTTCACGTACTCCATATTCTTCTTCAGAGGAAGATGATCCTGTTGTGCAAACACAAGAGGACTACTAAATGCTAGCATCCCTGTTTGCTCGAAAATAAGGAAAGGAAATATTTAAAACAGCACAGATGAAGCACTTCTCAAGGACAATACCACTTTTTCATGACAGTATCTAAACAGTAGCACAACACCAATAGAGATGACAAAGCTCAATCATATGGATGAAATCAGTGGGCGAGTACCAACCTTTGTCAGGAGGCTTATTGTGTAGAGCATACAGATGAAGCACTTCTCCGGAACCATCTGTTGCTATCTACGGTGGTGGCCATGCTTACTATATACTCCTCGATTAATTTAATGTTTCCAACATCTTCTTGTGCAGTTCCACTAAAATATATGGTATCTTCAAAGAAGATCCCTGTTTGCACAAGTAGAGATAATTACATATTACATTAAGAGTGGCATCAAATCAGTGGAAAACAATTGCTCGTTCCAGCCATAGCAATAAATTAAGATGCAAAACTATATCATTACTTGTGTCATCACAGTTCCAGTGCTTCATTACAGCACCGGGAGTTGATTTTTGTTTTTCTTCCGCTTGTTCTTCCCCTTCATCACTTTCAATAACAGACAAGCTTTGCCTTCAATGTAAGATTTGGCATGTCAATTAGGGAGCACAAGTATAGTACTAAACTTAATTTTCTGATGAAAGTGGCAAAATACAGGCCAGCAGTTGTGAAATATCCTTATCTTACCTCAATGGGATATTACGGTGCACATACAGATTGGAAGTCTTCTCTCCATTTGTGCAGTTCACTAAAATCAAGCAACATTAACGTACAAGTAGCACAACATATGAAAGCACACTGCAGAATCATGTGAAAGAAGGCTAGTACTGACCTCTCATGATGCGGAATTCAAACAACTCACAAGAAGAAGATCTGAACCAAATTCGCCTTAACAGATAGGAAGTAAGATCTCCTCTTGTGCAGTTCCACTAAGATCAAGCAATCAAGCAACGTTGTCGGTGTGACATTTTGGTTGAACTGCACAAAACACTCTTAAAACAAAGTGTTTTGTGCAGTGCAACAAAAGGTCACAATGGCAACGAGGTGAAGAAGAAAACCCTGTTTACACAGAGGTGCAAAGGAAACAATTAGTGGTCAATAACGGTGGATGACATAGAAGCCAACAAAAAGAAGCATCTACCTTATCTAAATGGGAAAGAAAGCAAGACAGTAGCATTTCTCAAACGGTGGCATTGATTAATATTAACATAGAGATTATATTAACAATAAAATTCGTTAAACATGTAATTTGCTTTTAACTGTGGCATTGCATCAATTTTCCAGCGGCATTATTAGAGGGTGTTTGTTTACAGGGACATTTTGGTGTAGGGACTAAAAAAACTCCGTGTCAGTCCCATCTACACCAAACAGGAGGGACTTTTAGGGACTAAAAGTGGGCATTTGGGACTAAAGAAAGAAGACCCCGAGGGAGTCTTTTTGGGACTTTTTCCAACAGTTGCCCCTGCCACGCATCGCACCTTGTCTCTATTAGTTCATTACTAGGGGTAACATGGTCTTTTAGCATGTCATTTAATAACCTCTAGTCCATGTTTAGTCCCTGGAACCAAGCAGGTAGGGGCTAGGGAGTTTTTAACCAAACAGGGCCTTAGATTAACAATAGCTAATGAGTTGCACGGGACAGTGGACGCACCAGCACCATGTGCATCTACCGATGTACTGTGGTCATGCACAGTCTGTTGCAACAAAGAACAAACAACCAAGGAGCATATTTGTGTTGGTCCCAGTTTTGTTATCGTTAGACACCTTTCCCTATGTGAGCGCAGCAAATCTAGTCCTGCTCAAACTCTACAGCCTTGTCCCTTCCTTCCTTTTTGAACTAGTACTTTTGCCCCTTCCTTTCCTCTTTGAACCACGTCCTAGATTTATGCGATACAACTTTCCCCACTACTTTCCCCCATTCCTTTCCTCTTTGAACCATGTCCTAGATTCATGCTATACAACTTTCCCCCTTCATTTCCTCTTTGAACCACGTCCTAGATTCATGCTATATACAACTTTTCCCACTACTTTCCCCCACTCATTTCCTCTTTGAACCACGTCCTAGATTCATGGTATACATGCAGCTAGAGCAATGCATGTGGAGTAAGTAAATTATACCTTAAGGTTCTTGGGGCGTGGTTCGGTGGGCGACGGGACATCGGCGAAGAAGAAGGGGTCGGAGGCCCTCCCGCGCCGCCGCTGGGTGGAAAGTGAACAGCTGCGCCGGTAGTCCCTCGCCGACGGCGACAGCGTTAAGCCTCCTTCCCTTCCCGGCGGACGGATCCTGCCGGCTCTTTGAGCAGCAGTGAGGGGAGAGAGAGGCCAACGAAGTCTTGTTTAGATCTGGAGAGGGCGAGAGAGTGTGAAGAGAGCAACTACAAGCGCCGAGGCTCCAGCGGGAGAGGGCGCGAGAGTGTGAAGAGAGCAACTACAAGCGCTGAGGCTCCAGCGTGTATATATATACTGGAGAGAGAGTGTGAAGCATGCAAATCCTAGAAAACATTTTGACCAGTCAAAGAATCCACCCGAGACCTCAAGTTTGATGAGCGAACAGGCTAACCAGCTACACAACCCTCCCGTTATGTTCAACGAGAGGGAAATAACCTTTTATATCCTGCATTCGTGTGACAAGCATACTGCGTTTTTTTTTGTGTGTGGGGGAGTCATTGGGATTTCAATCATAATCGTGTCATGTGGCTTTGGTGGTAAGACTATCCATAGTGGTGCAGAAATAATGCAGCCTTAGTCACCTTACCTCTCTCCACGTAGTACGTTGGGTCCCACCAGCCAGAGGGTGAAACAAACAAATTAATAAGAAAAATTAAAAGCACCAGCGGTGTATCTTACCTCACACATCTCGCTACTGCTCGGGAACACTGTCCAATTGATCCCTCTGTTCGCTCACGTACTATTTTAAGTGAATCCTTATTATAACATGCACACAAATTTTGGGCACTTTTATTCGACTTAAGTCAGTGTGCCACCGTATCTCGTATACTTACTACTCCCTCCGTCTAGGTGTAATAAGTCACGTTAGAAGGTGCAACGGGACCAAGGTGCGTGCGTGTGTGTGCGTGTGTGTGTGTGTGTTTAACAACATGTGTGTGTTAGAGAGAGCGACAGATCGACCTACTCCTACAGAGAGATGTTGTGTAGTGTAGTACGATTTTAGCCGCGAGAGTCGGTGCATCCTCTCATTTCCGGGCGTGTCCGGTAGGGACATGTGGACAGCTGCCACGCCCGCTCCTGACCAGCCTGGCCCACCCAAAGCCCCTCCATCGCCCGCGCGCGCTTCCCGCCCGAAACGGTCAGCGCCGCTCCAAAGAATCGGTGCCGCATTCATGCCCGGGCAGAGCAGACGCGACCTCTCACTGGCGCCAGAGTGATGGTTGCTTCGTCCGTCCAACTTACTGCTGGGTCTATGTGATTTGACAGCTCATTGGTCTTTATTACTGAGGTGGTAGGACTACTGGATGTCCCACGCTTTCGGCGAGAGGAGGTACTACTACTAGATTACAATTTTCTCCATTCTTACAGTGGAGGCATGCAAGAGCAGTGAAAACACACAGGCTCAGTGATTACATGGCCCACCTCACACTATCACCGTCCGACACCTAACTCTTTACATAGTACTCCCTCCGTTCCTAAATATTACTAGATGAGTCCCCGCGCGTTGCCGCGGAACAGCGGTATATCTCTCTGCGCAAAATTATCGATTTCATAGAACTAAAAAAAACTCTATAACCACATGACAAATGTGGTAGCCAAACTAAATAAACTCCCATCATCATTTAGATCATCCCGCGTAAGGAAAAAAGATCAGCCAACTCCTACTGCATAATGGGATTATATTTTTCTTTTTGACATGTTAATGGGACTTAAAAGCTCACTTACATGCATGCTACCGGTGCATGCTTGCATGCAGACATGTTGATGTGATTTAAAACCCACTCACATGCATGTGCCACGGTATTTTTGCATGCTTGCATGTGGCTTAGTGCGGAGCCTCTCAACGTCTAGATCAGACGACTATTATGGACTGATTTACTTCATCTAACAGCTACATCAATTTTGATGATGCGGCTCAAGGAGAGGATAGAGAATTCCTAGTAGTGGGGGCTAGCTATTACTAGTAGATAAGTCTTTGTAGAGATTCCACTACATATGGAACAAAATGAATGAATCTACACTTAAAATGCATCTATATACATCCGCATGTGGTTCATGGTGAAATCTCTACAAAGACTTATATTTAGGAACAGAGGAAGTACTAGTATAGTACGTACTGTAATTTATCAGCGAGATAAATTTGTACAATGCTATGAAGCTTCCAGCTTCTGTTACATGTATCTTGCGTCCAAGGTTGCCCGTTGCAACATTTCATCAAATACAAAGGAGACTAACATGCATGCTATTGGATCTCATTGATTGATAGATCATAGCAAATATGTACTCCCTCCGTTCCAAAATAAGTGTCTCAACTTTGTGCAAACTTTAGTACAAAGTTGTACTACTACTAAAGTTGACACTTATTTTGGAACAGAGGCAGCTAAAGAAAAAAATGATCCATGCAGTCCCTAGCCCTTGAACCGTGAACCCTGACCAGGCTTCAATTTGCTGGCAACGTTCGAGCTTCCTAATAAATGAAGTTTGCAACCTTTTGACCATCGGATCATTTTGTGCAGTTTCACCAAAATCGAGATGAGCATCCCTGTGGCAAAGAAATTGAAGAAGCGTGATTAGAATAAGATTACTAGGACTAGTTGATGAGACATAAACTCATCACAAATACAGTACGTAGAAGCCAGTAGAGGTATGTGCGGGGCAAAGAAGTAGAGAAATATCCACAGGGAGTGATGTGGGCAGCTGGAGCAGTGGTGCAAGCCGGCTGTAAAGGGAGTTGTACCTGAGGGACGTAGCTCAACCTTGAGGAGGCGGCGGGAGGCGGTAACTGCCCACGTCGCGGCAGTGAGCAAGGGACGAAGGCAACCTCATCGGCTTTGTGAGAGAGAACGGCGGGGACCCCTGATCGCGACGTGCCGACAGTGGATTTTCGCCGTCGGCGACGGCCACCGCATCTACGCTAAGCATCCACCCCTTCCCCAAGCGGACGTGATCTGTCGGGATGTTAGAGATGTGGCCACAGTCGTTTTGTGCGAGAGAGTGTGAAGAGAGCAACCCTAGCAAGCAACTATGTAGGCTGGCCCGTCCTGACTATGTATATAGTGGAGCGGTTTCCTTTTCTCTCCATATGAACCTATCATATTGCTTACGTGCCACTGAAGAAAAAAAAACTTTATTTATAAATGACGCGGCACCTACTACTCGTTCTCCTATAACCTTGCGCTTGGCATCTCCAAAATATTAACCTTGCGATTGGCTCTTCGCCTCTTCGGGAAGTCGAGCAATAATGGTAGTGCAGTATATATCGTTCTGGCTATATGAGACCGAATGAATTGCTGCACGTCCACCACGTGGGCGAGGGTCGAGGGGCGAGGGAGAGTGCTACATACGGAGCAAAATGAGTGAATCTACACTCTAAAATACGTCTATATACATCAGTGTTTGGAGTATGTACTAGTAGTTGATATTGAAATCTACTAAAGGACATATATATTCCAAACAATATGATATAATCTCTATAACCAAGGTTGTAGGGACGAGGAGTAAATGGAGGGAGTAGTAAATTTTTCTCCTCGTCCTGCGAGCCACCTCGCGCATGGGCGAGGGAGCGGGCGTAAGGCGGAGCAAGCTTCACCTCATCCTGCGAGCCACCGCGCCCGTGGGCGGGGGAGACGGCATACTAAGCAAGCTTCTCCTCGTTCTGCGAGTTGACGGGACACACCAAAAGTACTCCAGTGTATAGAGCCTTGCCTCTAAGGTAGGACCCACATGGTTTGCCTCTTTTTTTAACGTAACATGTCAAGTCGCAATTTGTTTGTTCACCCGTGGTAGACGATCCTCCCTCCACCAAGTGGACAACCAGTACACGTGCCAAATTACCACGTGGGCTGCCTTTTTCGTACAGAAATGAGCTCCACGTGTACCCGCGCGGGTGTGGTTGGGAAAGAGACGGGAATACGTGCGCCGTGCATCCACTTCTTCTCTTCGTGCACGTCCCCCACCTACGTGGGTGTGTGTGAGAGATACAAACCGCGTTCATGAGTGTTTTTTGTTTTGGGGTGGGGGTGGGGTGGGGGGTTGATTTCGTGAATTATTTGTGGGAATATGTGTCGATGACATCTCAAACAAAATGTTGCATGCAATGTGTGTGAAATGGAGGCCTATCCATATCATACATAGAGGGTCGGGCAATCCACGAGAAGAGAGGGAGGGGTCATAGCTATCGATAGAGTCGAAGAGAGGATCAAGTGGGTGGGTGCGAGATCGATGAAGAGAGCCATCAAAATTGTGTGTGTGTGCAAGTCCAAGATATAGGGCGACTGGCCTACCGGAACGTTAGAGGGCACATGTCAAGTTTGTGTGTGGCAGGGAGACATGACTAGAGCGCTCGATGTATTGGTGTGTGTGTGGGGGAGGGGGTGGGGGATGGGTAGGCAGAGGCCTAACTGTAGAGGTAGAACGACTCGTATATGTGTTGAGAAGGAGAGACCCAGCTATGTCTTGAGGGAGATCGGTCGACATCCATACATAACTGAAGGACGGGAAATATGATGGGACAGAGAGAGAGAGAGGAGAGGGAGGGAGGGAGAGGGAGGGAGAGGGGTAGAGTGTTGGATGGGTGATGGAGTTGCTTCTCGAAGATGGTGGGAGAGGCCTACTAGACAAACTGAGGGTGGAACTCCAATGTTATCAATAAGAGTGGGGATGTGTTTCTGTGTGTGCCTATGCGTGATAGATCTGTCGGGACGCATCCATGGATGATGAAGGGGAACCATGTGTTTGGTAAGCAAACCTAACTAGATCGGTAGATCAATTGTTGTTTGTCGGAGGAAGGGAGAGACACAACTGATGAGGTAGATCGATTGACGTGTGGGTAAAAACGAGGTATAAAGACCTAGCTAGCTATATGTATAGCGAGAGATCGGTCGGTGTACGTCCATTTGTTAGAGGCAAATAAGGCCCAGCGAGACGGATAGACAGAGAGAATGGAGCTAGGAGGTGGTGCGAGAGGCCCAACTACTAGCTAGATAGGGGGAGGAGTGTGCGGTCGTTAGATCGATGAAAAGAGGGGCGAGAGTTTACACGTGTGTCTGACCGTATGAGAGACACGAGGCAAGGACACATAAAGGAGGAGATTGAAGGTGTGTGTATGTTGTAGGCAGACATCGCTGGAGAGGTTTATCGATCGGTGTGTGTCGGAAAGGAGTTGTGGAGACTCTGGGAGAATGACCTAAAGAGAAAAATCAATGTGCACGGTGGATAGAATGCCGAGGGAGGGGGAGGGCGAGGAGGGCGTGTGCATGCACGAGAGAAAGTTAGTGGTAGCTACAAAGGTTAGAGGATTGTGTGGGTGTAAGAGACTAACAAAGATCATAATTTGATATGAAAGCGGATTCATATATTTGAATAGGAGATCATAGTGTTTTAAAAATTGCATGCATGAATATAGCGGTGATACACGTGTTGTGCACATGTTATACCAGAATGTGATAATGCATGGCGTTTGCAACTCACAGCTAAATGTCGAACAATCTAAACCATACTATACATCAAACAATCTCACATTTTATTTGAATTTGTGATAATGTGTGGCGTTTGCAGCTTACAACTAAATATCGAACAATCTAAACAATACTATATATCGAACATTCTCACATTTTATTTGAATTTGTGGTAATGTGTGGTGTTTGCAACTCACATCTAAATACTTGTAGGCGTAGGGGGCGGGGCACCATACATAATGTGATAAACACATTATACATATGAGACATGGTTTAGATTATGAAGATCTAGCTAGAGCTAGAAATGTAATGTGATTTGAAATCAAAATAAAGTGGATTCAAAAAATCTAGTTCGAGTTCATATAGTACACACAGTTCATATGTAACTCGAGACTAATCATGTGGTGTGCTGTGAAGATAATACACAAACGATGGTTTAACTTGACAATAACGATGATTGTTGATCTTATTAAAACAGATAAACGAATTCAAATGCTTTGACTTCACAACAATCATTACTGTAGATCTTATTCAAATAGGGAAACGAATTCAAATTTAGTTCATATTGAAGCGGTAGTATATACGTTTGGAATGCACTAAAACGTTCATTTGAGTAGTAGGTTGCATGCATTTTACACGTAGCGAAATATTTTAATTGAACATAACATGAATTCAAAGTTTTGAATGACATTTGTAGTGCGCATTTATTTGGTACAGTACACGTTAGGCTTGTCCGGAAATTTCAACCCGCGCCTTGTTAGCCCGAAATATTTAAGATATATCTTTGTCTCGTTGTGCTTCGACAACTCCCTCCACCTCAACCCGCGCCTTGCTATTCCGAAATTACAACGCGCGCGAAAACTCCCACCTCCTGTGAAATCCCGACACGCGAAATGCCCGTGGTACCCCTGAACCGAAAGAACCGCCTCAAATCGGTGGGGGTACTTTCGTAACTTACCCCACATTTTGGACAAGCGCGTCTCTAAGCCATGGTTCCCCACTGCCATCCCATCTGCCCACCCATTCGTACACCGAGGCCGCGAAAACCCGCGACGAAACCCCACACCCTGCTCCATCCGCCACCCAGCCGGAGGCTCTTCCCCGACGACGTCGTCCACAGCAACACCTCGACGTCCCTCATCCACCGTACCGGATGAGGATCCGTCGTTGATCTCATCGTCCCACCGGCTCAGCCACCCCGTCCTCCACCTCCAAGGAGCTGCCCCGATGTTCCCCTCGTCTTTCGCGCCACCTCAATTCCCACACCGCCGTCTTCACCTGCACCACTGGAAGAGCATCATCATCACCGTTTCCTCGGATGAAGCTGCGGCCTAATCGGCGCCACCAAAGAGGTTGTACACTAATCGCCGCATTTTCTTCTTGATTCGATCTCACGGTGCTGCCGGCGCTCGGTCCTGAGCCGGCACGGCGTGGCTCCATCCACAGCGGCGTCGCCGGCCACTTCCTCCACGGCGTCGCTCCCTCGGCGGCGACATCCACATCAGTAGGAGCTGCTGCTGCTTTAGCTCTCGCTCGCGCTGCTGCTCTGCTCTTGCTCTCGGTCCCCTGCCTGGTCTGCTCTTGCTATTGCTCTTGCTCGCGCTGCTGCTCTCGCTCTTGCTCTTGCTTGCAATGCTGCTCCGATTTAGCTACACTTCAGTCGACTGAATCGACTTTTGGGTCAGT
>NC_057802.1:131170527-131177967 GCF_018294505.1 Triticum aestivum
AGGGGGGCTCGCCGGAGAGGTACCCCACTATCTATCTTAGGGTTCAGGATGGGGGCGGTGGTCGCCGACGGTGGCGGGGCGTTGGCGGGGCAGTGGCGTGGGGATCGCCAGAGAAAAAGCTCGGCACGGGGGGGCCTAGAGGGATGGCCGGGGCGGCGGCGGACCGGCGGTGGGGAGTGTTTTCGGGGCGGGCGGGGCGGTGCACCGCCGGCCGCGGGCGGCGGGGGGCTGCTGTTTGGCCGGTGGTGGCTGGCGGCTCAGGGGGGTGGAGGTTGAAGATGAACCGCAGGCCCTTGATTTTGTATCCAGCGGCTGCAAACTCAACTGACCAGAGATGAAAAAGTTAGTCGACCGACGTGTAGCCTCACCTTGCTAGTGCGTTCAGTTTCGACAGCAAAATTCAGTTTCGACAGTTAAGTTCAGTTTCGACAGTTAAGTTCAGAGATGAGCGGCTGATGTATTTTACATCTAGCACTTTGTGGTTATGTATTTTACGTCATGTATTGGAGATGCTATTAGAATTCCACTCAGGTTAACATTGTTCGTTGTCTCTCTTGTCCTGCTTCAGCCTCGGCGTCATACAACTCACCGGAGCTGCTCCAACGACGAAACCCTCCATCACAGCGGAGCAGTACCTCGGGCTCCATCTCCAGACGCCTAAGATCTTCTTCCCCTCCTCCGACAGCAAAGTCAGCCGGAGCATCCTCACCGGCTAACCCAATCACGCTGAGATCGACATGGCTTCGCCAAAGAGGTTGTACACTTGTTGCATCTGTTTTTTACTCTACATGTTATATATATTGTCCACTGAGCACACAGATTTGTTCCTTTAGTGTCTCCTTGAAAGAAAAAATGTAGGAATTTTAATTTTTCACTTGTCCTCCTTTTCAAATTCCTATTCATGAAGCACAAGACTAAGAGATAGTAGCATAATAGCATTATAACCGTACATTTTCTTGTGGTTTGACTTCATCTCACCATTCTTCTTTGCATCCTGTGATCTTCCAATTGTTGTGAATCAAACACCCAGATTGGCAGAAATCCTGTGTTTTTAAATTCTCTGTTTTGCACGTGCATTCCTATCCTATTCCTGTCTATTTCCTATCCCTGCATTGTTGCAATCCTCCAATTCAAACGAGCCCTTATAGAATTACTTCTCTTGCAGATAGTTGTCAAAGAAAACCTTGCGTGGTTTGTCCCACTCCTGCTGCGCCGTCATCCACCCCAGCTCAGCTGCTCCAATGACAAAAGGGTCCAGCACAGCAGGGATCCGGCCTCCAGACTGTCTTTCGCCGCCTCAGATCTTCTTCCCCGCTGCTGGCAGCCATGAAAACTGCATTACCATCATCAACCGAGCAGATGACCTCGAGGACTACACGAGTCCGCAAGAGAGGTCGCACTCTTTCGTGTCTGCTTACGTTATGCATCGCTTAATATTACATGCTACTTTATCGTCCTGTTCACCGATTAGACTCTGAGTCAGCTCCAAACTAATGGTCAAACTTGAGTTTTTAAATGGTTGTGGGGTACATATCGGGGCCGCTATCAATAGTATCTATCTACTATCTGGTTAATCTCCGGTGTCTACTATGAGTTTCATGTTGGGTGGGAAAGAAACAGTAAAGAAGCCATTATCTGTATTTTTTAACTGAAGCCATTATCTGCATGCTATTATTGGTTTTGGGTCTATCCACAGGTTGCTACCATCACTCTGGATTTCTGCATGCACTCCTTACATAATCTCACTATGTTTTATTCCTATGCATGACAGTTATTGTAAACAATGGAACTGAACATGTAGAGCAAAAGAGACGAGCCTTGCGTGGCAATAAAATTTCATGCAGACGTCGCTCCATGGTAGGTGCAAAGGCAGCCCCCTCTCCACGCATTTCGGATTGTAATCGAGAGGAAGATATCTGTTCTGAGGGGGATTCAGAAGGAGAAGACAACTCCTATTTACCCCCTGAGGTCTTCGCTCTAACTTGGCATGCTGATGTTGGTTATATCATGCATATGGTGTCTTGCATTGCTTACTTTATACATCCAATATGGCATCTGCTTAGTTTAGACATCCTTTGTGCGAATGCCATCTGTTTAGTTTATTCATCGTTCATGTGAATTATGCAACACCATCTTGTTTAGCCATGCCTCATATATGTGAATTTTGCAATGCCATCCTGCTTAGCCAGTCATCTTATATGTAAATTATATCAGGCCATCCTTTTTTTTGTTACATATTACATTTGTCAACAATGTTAGTACATTCAACTGCTCTTCGTGTGCATCAGCCATTTGACACGGTGATGGCAAATTCTGGAGTGAAAACAAGGTCTTCAGAGCAGACTATGCTATCTGACGAAGCGCATATCTCACTGGTTACGGATAGCTCCTCAGAGGAGGATTCAGAGACAGATGACCAGTCCTATTCCCCCCGAGGTGTATGCTCTAACTTGGCAGGGTTATGTTGCTCATATCGTGCGTATGGTGTCTCGGATTGCTATGTCATTTGATTAGTTTAGACATGCTTTGTGTGAATGCCACTTGTTCAGTTTCTAATTACCATATATGTGAATTATGCATTGCCATCTTGTTGCAAGACATTATATATATGTGAATTATACAATGCTATCTTGTTGCAAAGGCATTATACATGTGAATTATGCAATGCCATGCTGTTTAGCCAATCATCATGTATGTGAATTATATCATGCTATCATTTTTTTGTATTACGTGTTCCCTTTGTCGACAACGTTTGTATATTCAACTACTCTTCCTGTGCATCAGCCATTTGAAGCGGTGATGGATGTATCTGGAGTGAAAACAAGGTATTCAGAGCAGACAATGCTACCTGCTGAAGCAGACATCTTGCTGGTTACAGAGAGCTCCTCAGAGGAGGATCCAGAGACTGATGACCAGTCCTATTTCCCCCCTGAGGTCTATGCTCAAACATGGCAGGGTTATATTACCCATGTCAGGCATGTTGTCTTGCATTGCTTAGTTTTTACATCATATATGGATTGCCATCTGCTTACTTGCTTACTATATAAATCATATATTTTAATTATATCATGCCATCATGTTTACATAGTACATACGCATCATCTATCTGAATTATGGCATGGCAACCCATTTAATAAAGACATCATATAGTTATATCATCTCATCCTGTTTAGTGTTTACAGTCATCATATTTTGAATTATGGCATTCTATCCGTGAATGTATGTGAATTATGGCATGCCAACTTATTTAATAAACACATTATATAGTTATGTCATGTCATCCTGTTTACATAGTCTCATATTTTGAACTATGTCTTTCCATCTTTTTTAGTTAGCCATCATAATGTGAAATTGTGTCATGCTATCCTGTTTGGTTAGACAACATAAATATGAATTATTTCATGCCCTCTTTTATTCCCCACTATCCATTGCACCTGTCTATCATACAATGTCTATACTTTCAATTACTTTTCTTGTTTATCAGCCATTTGAATTGGAGAGCGTGATGGTAGTATCTAAGGGAGTAACAACACGGTCTTCAGAAAAGATAGTGCTACCAGTTGATGCAGATAGAACCACGGTTGTACTTGCCCAAGGACCAGATCCACCACACATAACCGAGACTCTCGCAGATTGTACCCCTACCCAGTTGGACAGAGAACCAGCTGCACCCCTTCTAACCCCAACCCCGGCAGATAGTAACCCAGTTCCAGTTGACACAGCACCGTCTCCACCACAGAGCACCCAAACACGAGCAGTTAGTAAGGGAACTGCAGTGCCCAAAGCACGAGGACCACCACTCCGAATCCCAACTCAACACTTAAGGGAGAAGAAGATTTGTTCTCAGTTCAGGTTCTGTAGCTATGGTTCATACTCCTTTGCTCTTGCATTACTGTATTTACTCATACCAACTATTTTCAAATTTGAAGGATGGAATTGAAACTCCAATGGCGCAACAGGTATGTTTTAAACCTGTTTCTTTAACTGGTTTGCTATTGTAACATGCTCTATGTTGATTTCAGTTTCAATTGAATAAACAGTTATGTTCTCATGTCATGCACATTACAAGTGTTGTTATTGCTCTATAGTTACCCACACTTATATTCTGTCTATTCTGCTTTGTCTTGAACAAATATTATTTGAACTGTGTCTCTATCTTGATTTGGCAACAAAAACTAGAATGATATAGACCATAAAGTGACCATGGTACATAGATATATGTTTGTTTCTGTAACGCCCACGATGCGGCTATATCTCCCACGTGTCGAGGCACGACTTAGAGGCATAACCGCATAGTGGTTTTGTCGCAAGAAGGGTCATCTTCACACAATCCCATGTAATGAACAAGAATGGGATAAAGAGTTGGCTTACAATCGCCACTTCACACAATACATAAATATCATCATACATCATCCAAAATACAATCATATAGACCGGTTACGGTCAAAATCCAGATGAAAATAAGACAACCCCAAATGCTAGATCCCCGATCGTCCCAACTGGGCTCCACTACTGATCATCAGGAAAAGACACATAGTAACGACCACGTTCCTCGTCGAACTCCCACTTGAGATCGACGCCATCATCTGCACTGGCATCGTCGGCACCTGCAACTGGTTTTGGAAGTATCTGTGAGTCACGGGGACTCAGCAATCTCACACCCGCGAGATCAAGACTATTTAAGCTTATAGGACAAAGAGGTGAAAAGAGGTGGAGCTGCAGCGGCAAAAGCATATATGGTGGCTAACTTGCGCAAATGAGAGCGAGAAGAGAAGCAATGGAACGGGCGTCATCTAGCAATGACCAAGAAGAGGTCCTGAACACCTACTTACGTCATACATAACACAGACCGTGTTCACTTCCCGGACTCCGCCGAGAAGAGACCATCACGGCTACACACGCACTTGGTGTATTTTAATTGGGTCAAGTGACAAGTTATCTATAACCGGACATTAACAAATTCCCATCTGCCTCATAACCGCGGGCACGGCTTTCGAAAGATAATACCCTGCAGGGTGTCCCAACTTAACCCATCATAAGCTCTCACGGTCAACGAAGGATAAACCTTCTCCCGGAAAGACCCGATCAGTCTCGGAATCCCGGTTTACAAGACATCTCGACAATGGTAAAACAAGACCAGCAAAGCCTCCCGAATGTGCCGACAAATCCCGATAGGAGCTGCACATATCTCGTTCTCAGGGCACACCGGATTGTCCAAGCTTCCGATAGGCCAGACCAGAGTTGCCCCTGGTGGCCACCGGCGACTGACAGTTTGGACCAATACTCAGAGGAGCACTGGCCCGGGGGTTTAAAATAAAGATGACCCTCGGGCTCTAGAAAACCCGGGGGAAAAAGGTATAGGTCGCAAATGGTAAAACCAAGGTTGGGCCTTGCTGGAGGAGTTTTATTCAAGGCGAACTGTCAAGGGGGTCCCATAAATCACCCGACCGCGTAAGGAACGCAAACTCAAGGAACATAATCCCGGTATAACAGTAACTAGGGCGGCAAGAGTGGAACAGAACACCAGGCATAAGGCCGAGCCTTCCACCCTTTACCAAATATATAGGTGCATTAATTAAATAAGAGATATTGTGATATCCCAACATATCCATGTTCCGACATGGAACAAACTTCAACTTCACCTGCAACTAGCAACGCTATAAGAGGGGCTGAGCAAAAGCGGTAACAAAGCCAAACAACGGTTTGCTAGGAGAGGATGGTTAGGGGCTGACATGGCTAAAATAGGAGACATGATATAGCAAGTGATAGGTAGCGGAGCATGGCAATAGAGCGAACAACTAGCATAGCAAAGATAGAAGTGATTTCGAGGGGTGGTCATCTTGCCTGCAAGATTCTCAGAGTTGTCGAAAGCTTGATCCTCGTAAGCTACTCGACAGGTTCCTCGTTCACGAACTCGTCTCCCGGCTCTAACCAAGACAAGAACACAAACAAACGGAACCACAATCAACAACGAGAAATGCACAAGCAACATGATGCAAAACATGTATGATATGCAAGATATGATATGCGATGCATATGCGTGCTCCGAGAGGGAAATGATGAACATGGCAGTAACTTGACAAACCAAGCATGCCACTGGAAGGATGAGATGATTTCGGTCGAAATCGATATAAAGATCACCGGAATCGGATTCACGGTTTGCAAATGGCAAGCAAAACAAGAATGACACTAATCTGCGATAAACAGCAAGATAGCACTTAAAATGCAACAAGTAACAAAGCTACAGCAACCCAACATAGCAACAAAGCACATGGCAGTAATATACAGGAGATGCTTGACAAAAGATGAACACTGAGCTACGGCTAGTTCACAACATATCAAGCTCAAACAAGCATGGCAAAAGTGCAAAAGATTACAGGTTCACAGACTTGGTGAAAATACTGGACATGGCAGAAATCAGCATCAGGTAGCAATGTTCAGAGCACGAAATAAATATGCTACAGAAACTTAACATAGCAAAACAAGGCATGGTAGTGTTCTACTAAATGCACATGACAAAAGTCCCTTACTGACCATAAGCCAAAAAGGACCAGAAGAAATGATGGCAAGCATGTAAACATAGCAAGTTTCGTTATCAGGTATCAGACTTAGCAGAAAACAGAGCATGGCAGAAATATTAATATGTAGGCCTCTTTGTGAGCTTGATGCACTCACTACAGAGCAATGCATGACAAACCAAGCATACCTACAGCAAGATGGCATGTTTATGAAGCTATCCATGGAAAGAACGATTGCATAGCATGTATGGATCAACTACAACTATAGCTACAAAACATCCTTACTGAACATCTCCAAAATATGCATGGATCTATCTGTAGCATCAAGTTTACATGGCAACAAAATTACAGCAGACAAAGACTTAGAGAAATCACTAAGTCCCTGAAATCAGAAATATTACGGGGCCTACTTTGCATGCTTGTGCTAATCACCACAAAGATCACAAAAATACATCTATTATACCACTGGAAAGATGGCATGGCATACTTCAAAACACATGTAGAGCTCATTCTCAAAAGATGCACAGAATAAATGATAGAAAAATGACAAATCTCCAAGTTCTGATAAGAACCAGAGATTAACAGCAACTAGCCCTCTTCCAACGAAGATTTGGGCATCAATATGACCTCTAATGAAAATGATGCAATTGAACAAAATGAAGAAAATCACAAGACGAACAATTTGACATATTATACGCGCGAATCGGAGCTACATGCACAAAGTTATCGCATCAGGAACAGGAGCATATGCTAAGAAAATTATCAGACTTGGCAAAACGGAGGGGGGTTTCGGGTCAACCTTTGACCAGATCTGGATCGCGGTCAACGGGAGCTCGAGCTCGCCGGCTCGGGCCGGAGGAGGAGAGGGGGCCGGCGGGCGAGGGGGCCGGAGGCCGGTGGCGAGGCGGCGGCGCCGGAGGAG